>NW_025410390.1:0-7767 GCF_002201575.2 Neomonachus schauinslandi
GAATAAGCAAATACATATTATGCCAAATGAGAAGAACTGGGGGGGGGTGGGAATTAAGCAGGAAATTTGAGGAATTGCTGGTGGAGGGGTGGTACGTGTTGATAAGGGGGTGAGGGGAGATCCCACTGCAAAACCAGCATTTGAGCCAAGACCCGAATGAGGTGAAGGAGCATGCCATGCACCTGTCTGAGGAAATGTGTTCCTTGCAGAGGTTGCAGCACCTGCCAAGGCCCAGGACACACAAGGAAAGACCAGGAGGTCAGTGGGGCTAGACACAGTGGGAGGCACGTGTCAGGAGGAGATGAATTCTAAGAAGCAGTGACCAGACTGGACAGAAGCCAAAGCTCTTTTGCTCTCCGTGAGACGGGAGCCACTGGAGGGCTCTGAGCCAAGGAGCCTTGTTGGCTACTGTATCGAGAATAGCACAGGACAGAGACAGTTGGAAGCAGAGAGCCTTGCTAGGAGGTTATTGAGATGGTCCAGACAAGAAATCATGGTTGCTTGGTTTAGCATGAATGAGGTGGTAACAAATGGTCATGTCCTGAAGATACATCCTCCTCATCACCCATATCTGAGTCTCACACAGCCCTATACATTGCCTAATGGGGGAATCCATCCTCCACACTCCCCTGCTGCACAAAATTCCCTTCTGCTGTACATCTCTGTGGTTGTTGTCTGTTGCCAAAATCTTCTGAATCTTCGGTTTCTTCTGTGGATATGCTCTCTTTCTTAGGGCTTGAGATCTAGCTGTGCCCTTAGAGCACCACCAACCCATCTCCCTGTCACTTTGGGACTACTCACCCCACACACCTGGACCTCAGGCCCGGGAGTCGGGCAAGTGTCCTTTTATGCTTTTGTTGCATCCAAACCCATTTTTACCTACTTCCTTATTCAAAATCCTAGTTTCATTAAAGCATATGTCATTCCATCAGCTCCCCATCCTGTGTGTCCATCACTTGAAATTCAGGTCTCTCCAGTGTTTACTGAAGACTTTGGAACCTGCCTCTCCACCTTGGGGGCTGCCATGATGTCTGTGCCAAACAATGTCCCTCTTGCTCTTCTGGTTGATCGGTCTCCAGATTCCAGGGGTGTCTTATTGCACCCCATCCTCTCCCTTGCATTGTCTGATGTACTCTCGACTCCAGAACCCCTGGACTGCTGCCTCCCTCCAGCCTCCTTGTCTAGTGCCCACTTCATACGTCTTTGCTGTCAAAGTCAAGATCACAGCATTTTGACGTTGACTTAATTGCACCACCAATCGGTGTTTTGAGACCCGCCAGCCCCCTTGTGTCCTGGCTTCACCCTTTGCTCAAATTAGATCCTGTGATTCATCATCCTAAACCCTCTTCACCATCTCAGCCCCCTCACCCCTCATTTCCTCTGGCATCAGTCCCTTCTCTGTACCACGCTGCACCCGACCTGGGCACTGCATACAGTTATAGTCAAACACTCAGCCCTGGCTCCAGGACTTTCATTAATTTCTTTATCAAGAGGGCAGGCAAAATTGCTCAGCAATTCAAACACATTTATAAAATGTTTACTTCTCCTCTCTGCAAAATAACATTCCACACCCTCGCCTACCTCCTCAGCCTGCCAGCTCCTCATATTTCCTTGGTAAGACAGGAGCTGTCTTTCTTTGTACTCCCAAATCCACCTGCTTCCCTGTGGTCAACCCTGCCACCCCCTTCTATGTCCTAAGAGGGTGCCCACTCTGATCTGAAACCCACTCCTTTTCCTGTCTCCCCAGCCTTAGAGACAAGGCTATGCACTCACTGTGACCAGTGAAGTCATCGACTTTTTTCTACATGTGACCCCTGGTAGATATGCTATCTTACAAAAATAAAAAATACTAAACTTCCCCTGAGCTCCCGTCTCCCTCCAGCTGCTGGTCCCTCCAGCATGTGGTCATGTGTGTCAGTGACGTCACCACCTTCACTTCTTGTCTCTATGTTCTCTTCTAAACTCGTTTCCCTCTGACTTCTGCCTGCCACCCACCTGACCCAGTCCTTTCTTTTTTTTTTTTTCTGACCCAGTCCTTTCTTAAGATCACCAGTGACTTCTTTATTGGCACATTCAAGCCACTGGTCTTTTTGTATAAGTCAATTTGTTTAGTTGACTACCCTACCTTCGTGGCCTCTGGACACCACATGGTCCTGGCACTCACCTCCTCCCGGTGACAGCCCCTCTCCTCTGGGGCTCCCAGCCCTGGAGTGTCCCAAGGCTCAGTCCTGCACCATTTCTCCACACATGCCCTAGAGAATTCCACTCAGTCCCAAGACTTCAAATACCTCCACCCACTGATGACTTCCTGGATCCCAACATTGGCCACTGGACTCCAGAATTAGTCAATGTAACTGCCTTTTTTTATACTGGACCTCTAATGTCATCTCAGGCTCATTATGTCCACAACCGAACTCTTGGGTCCTTGTGCCTTTGTGAGTCTCCCCTACCCCTACAAATGGCATGGTGGTCCTGTTGTCCCAACCCAAACATATAAATTGTTGCTTCTTCACATTTCCCCCCCTTCTCCACTGCTGTCACCACCACATTCAATATCAGCAGCACCCCTTCCCCCCAAAATATCTTACCAGTCCCCATCTTTCCATCTCAGCTGCCATCAGCTGGTGCAGGTGATACAGCCTCCAGGAAGCATCTCATCCTCCAATCTTGGAAGTAAAGCAAAAACAATGGAAGGAGCGTGGCCTATCACCTAGTAGAACCCACCATTAAAATGATGTTTGAAGCTACCTATTCCATGTCCTTACTGTGGCTTGTGACAGCAAGAAGAAGCCTGGCTGCCCAGCAAGGTTAACTCAAGAGGAGACAAGACTTGCAGTGAGTTGAGCCAATCTAGATTGGCCTAAAGTCAAATTGGATCATGAGCAGGAAGTGAGAAAAACTTCACTAGAATTAAATGCTATTTAGTTTGTGTTTCCAGTGCCAGAAAAGATCTGGCTTTAAGACGGAGCAGAGAGCAATTTTTACCAAATAAATGATGGGAATGTCATCCCCTGAGACATTTGAAAATCTCCTTGGCATCTGGTTTTAATTAGGCTATCTGTTCACCATCATCCCCAAGATGGTATTTTTCAAGATTCCAGGATATAATTTCTATTCCTTCATTCAACAACATTTGCTAAATGCTCATCCTGTAATACGCACTATGCAAAATACTCGGCAAAACAAACATACATTAGACGTGTGCTGACAAGCATATACATTTAGTAATTTGTGCCCATGTATTTTGCTCCAAAAAAAAAAAAGAGCAAACTGAGTGTTAATGGAGTATCTTAAGTATCTTCAGAGGCTCCTGCTTTGCCCAGGATTCCCCTCCTGGCACCTCCAACAGCAGAGCCTGTCCTCTGAGGACACCCACTGCCACGTGTTCCCTGCCCAGCCATCAGCCTCTGCTATTCCCACACCAGGCTGGGCGTAGGTGGCAGGGCTTAGTACACGGAGACTCAGGCAGGATGAGCAGGCATCAGGCACCAGACCTGAGCCTGAGGGCCGCAGAGTCGCAGGATCCTAGGTTGGGAAGCCCTGTAGGTATAATACCAAGAAGGGAAATGGAACCTCGCCCTGGTCTCTCTGGAACTGCTGACAGTGTTTTCAAAGAGGATTCCATGCTGGGCTTCATTCCTGCAAGATGACATCGTAGGGAGAAAACCAAAGGGTATCTGAGAGCAAGAGGGGAGGGGTGGGGAAAGCTTTGTGTCTGAGCAATCTGATGCACAATGTCTTCATCCTGGAAAGCCCAGGACTCAGTCATGAGAATAAAGGCTCTGAAAAGAGTTTAGCAAAAAAAAAAAAAAAAAAAATCTGTTCAACTTAACCTGCCATTTCCCAAGCTTATCTGACTGTAGATCCCCATGGGTGCCCCTTTGGCCCCTTTTCTATGACCCCTACCAATGAGCCTGTGAGACAGCCCAAACATTGGCTTGTGTATTTGGAAGCCAAATGGAGAGGGCAACCATGGAAATGAAGTTTAAGGGGAAGCCTCTGGTAGAGACGGAAGAGATTCCTAACTCCTTCATCAGCTCCAACAGCGCACCCTTGGTTGGATTCTGGGGAGATCAGACTTGGGCCAAAGGTTACATCTTCACACCCTGGTCAGGGCACTTGCATAGGGGGGTGCTTTGTGCTACTTAGAATTCACACCAAGTAGGCAGAGAGCTCAACTGGCACATCGCCCACTGGGGCAGGGCCAGCCTACTGGGGAGGAGAGAGTGAGGGAGGGACGCAGGTGGGGCAGGGCCAGCCTACTGGGGAGGAGAGAGTGAGGGAGGGACGCAGGAGGTGACACAGGTGCAAGCCAGAGACGCGGGGCAGCTCGTGGGAGCTACGTTTATCGAGCCAGGTGCCGACCACGCAACTGGACTCCTCCCCTGTCGTGACTGATCCTCACAACAGCTCCGTGAAGTTAATTGAGAGAACAGGAGTGTAGAGCTCAGATGGGCCCAGCAGTGTCCCCCGATTCATACAGAGAGATGAAAAGGCGGGGCCTTGCTGAGCATGCCTCTCCTCTGCAGTACGCTGCCTTCAGGTGGTGGCCAAGGGTAGAGAGGGTGAGGCAAAGGGACAAGAGCAAGGCTGTGGGAACAGGTAGTACCAAACAGGTCATTTGTCTGCAGGGAAGACGTGGCGGCTCCTGTGACTTGCCCGGGCCAGCTGTCACCTGGGTCTGGGGCAGTGGGCAGACAAATAAGGGCCAACAGAAGCAGGCAGGCCGGGAAAAATCAGAAGCGGGGCCCATGGCTATTCTCAGACATTTTCTGGGGTCGGGTTGGGATGGGCAGGGATTGTAAGTCAAGTCGTCAAATGATGGGTCTTGGGAGAGTCCTGGGGAGGTAGAGGCAAAAGCCTCAGCAGCAGATACCCCAGTGTGGGGCCTAGTTTACAGGCAGGCATGCCCACATCTGTCAGCTCACCAGGTCTGGAGCCCTGGAGGGGCAGCCGCTGAGGTCTGTGGGAGCCACTTACATGCCACCGAGCTGCTCAGACTAATGAGGGTGCCGCCATGCCTCCGTTCCAGCAAGTCCAGGAGCCCCCTCCCCAGGATGATCATGGGCCTCCCTACAATTTCACTTGACCAGCGGCCAGGCAGAGGGTGCTTTTATGTTGCAGGGCAGTCACAACTGTGGCCCTTGACCCAGAATGGGCATCCTCTGGGTCAGACATGCTCCATGAGGCAAAAGACAAGCAGGCACATCTTTAAATTTTAATTAAAAAATCAATACATAAACTCATAATTATTGACTCTGCATTCCAGTACACAATTTCCAAAATGTTTTCAGCGCTTTGACCTCATTTGGTTCTCACAAAAACCCTGTCAACAGGACTTTCAGTTTCTGCTGTGACATATAAAAAGCTTGGAAGTCATCACACCTGTCCTTACAAGAAGAAAAAACTGAGCAAACTGAAAATCAATGGCTTTTTGGGGGCCCACCTGAGAACTGAGGTCACAGTGCAAACCAGCACCCTCACATCCAGAGAGATGGGTGAATCTAAGTAATAATAAGTGTGGATCTACTTGCCTGGAGCAAAAGTTGCTGGAGCCATAAACTGGGGGAAACTAACCCTGAGTGGGGGTGGGGGGGAAATCTGCTCTCAGCAGGGAATCTGCTTGAAGATTCTCTTCCTTTGCCCCTCCCCCCACTTGCCCACATTCTCTCCCTTTCTCCAAAATAAGTAAATAAATCTTTAAAAAAAAAAAAAAAGGTGAAGAAGAAATAAGGACTTTTTGAGAGAAGCAAAAGCTGAGGGAATTCATCACCAGCAGAGCTGACCCACGATAAATGTTAAAGTTCTTCAGGAAGAAGGAAAGTAATATAGAACAGGACGTCAGACTGCATGGAGAAAGGAAGGCTGTTGGAGAAGGAATAAATGAAGAGAAAGCAAAATCTCCTATTTTTCTTATTCTTTTTTTTTTAAGATTTATTTATTTATTTATTTATTTATTTATTTTTTATTTGACAGAGAGAGAGAGCTAGCGAGAACAGGAACAAAAGCAGGGGGAGTGGGAGAGGGAGAAACAAGCTTCCCACCGAGCAGGGAGCCCGACGCGGGGCTCGATCCCAGGACTCTGA
Organism: Neomonachus schauinslandi; assembly: GCF_002201575.2. NCBI lineage: Eukaryota > Metazoa > Chordata > Mammalia > Carnivora > Phocidae > Neomonachus > Neomonachus schauinslandi. Next base: position 6,087 of record NW_025410390.1, read on the forward strand.
GATCATGACCTGAGCCGAAGGCAGACGCTTAACGACTGAGCCACCCAGGCGCCCCTATTTTTCTTATTCTTTTTATTTTTTTCTTAAGGATTTTGTTTATTTGACAGAGAAAGAGACAGCAAAAGAGGGAACACAAGCAGGGGGAGTGGGAGAGGGAGAAGCAGGCTTTCCGCACAGCAGGGAGCCCGATGCGGGGCTCGATCCCAGGACCCTGGGACCATGACCTGAGCCGAAGGCAGACGCTTAACGACCAAGCCACCCAGGCACCTCTATTTTTCTTATTCTTAATTGATCATAAAGATAACTGTTGTTCAATGTAATAACAGTAACAATCCACCAGGTGGTTATAGTGCATGGACTAGTGGAATGACAGGAGGGGTGGGGAGAAACTGAGAATATTCAGTTACAAGACACCTGCACCACGTACGTGGAGGTGCAGTGTGTTAGTTGAAGGTGGGCTTAGATTTGTCAAAAATGTTAAAAATAGTAGACAGCCACTAATTTGCTTCACAGGAAGAACAGAAGTAAAATGGAATCTTATAAAATACTCAATTGAAACCAGGGAAGAGTGGGGAGCAGAGGGGGAAATTTAAAAAGAAACAGAGAACAAGTGCAAAGAATAGAAAATACTTGACAAAAATGATAGATATTAATATAATTATATCTTAAAAATCACCTTAAATATGAATGGTCTAAATATACCAATTAAAATACAGAGATTGTCAGAGTGGTTTAAAAAACAAGCCCCAAGTATATATTATCTACAAGAGACCCATGTTACAAATAAAGAGTCAGATAGGTTAAAAGTAACTAAAAGAAAGCTGGAATGTCAGCATTAATTTCAGAAAAAAAAACAGATTTCTATACAAGGAAAATAATCAGGGATGAAGATGGATATTATGTAATGATAAAGGGGTCAATTCTCCAAGAAGACATCATCTTCAAAGTGTCTGTATGTAACAACACAATGTCAAATACATCAGGTAAAAAATGAAAGAAGAAATGGACAAATCCTCTATTGCACTGGAGACGTCGACACCCCTAAGTCGGTAATGGATGGATCAAGAAGGCAGAAAATCATTAAAGGTATAGTTGACCTGAGGAGCACTATCGCTCACCTGGATCTAATTGGCATCTGCAGACTACTTCATCCACCAACAGAAGAACACACATTCTTCTCAAGTTCACATTGCATGCGCACCTCGACAGACCACATTCTGAGACATAAAGACACTTAAACAAATGTAAAAGACTATAGGAATCATACACAATCTGTTCTCAGACGACAACAGATCTAGAAATTACCAGAAAAAGAGCCCTGAGAGGATGGGATGAAAATGGCACTTCTCCTCCCCAGTCTTTCTCCCCAACCCCATGACCCCATCTACTTTCGTAAAAGCATCAGATCCATCCCTTTGAGGGCCATTCTCCAGCAAAACGCCTGGTCCTCACAACTATCAGAATCACTGAAAACAAGGAAAGTGAGGAATTCACAGCCAGGAGGAGCCTGAGGAGACATGGCAACTGGTGTGGTGTGGGATCCTAGAGAGGGCCCTGGAACAGTAAAGGGACATTGGGTAAAAACTCAGGACATCTAAATAAATATGGACTGTGTTAATATTGTGTTAATATTGGTTCATAGATTTTAGCAAATGTACTACATGAATGTATGATTAATAAT
>NW_025410391.1:0-7766 GCF_002201575.2 Neomonachus schauinslandi
GAATAAGCAAATACATATTATGCCAAATGAGAAGAACTGGGGGGGGGGGGGAATTAAGCAGGAAATTTGAGGAATTGCTGGTGGAGGGGTGGTACGTGTTGATAAGGGGGTGAGGGGAGATCCCACTGCAAAACCAGCATTTGAGCCAAGACCCGAATGAGGTGAAGGAGCATGCCATGCACCTGTCTGAGGAAATGTGTTCCTTGCAGAGGTTGCAGCACCTGCCAAGGCCCAGGACACACAAGGAAAGACCAGGAGGTCAGTGGGGCTAGACACAGTGGGAGGCACGTGTCAGGAGGAGATGAATTCTAAGAAGCAGTGACCAGACTGGACAGAAGCCAAAGCTCTTTTGCTCTCCGTGAGACGGGAGCCACTGGAGGGCTCTGAGCCAAGGAGCCTTGTTGGCTACTGTATCGAGAATAGCACAGGACAGAGACAGTTGGAAGCAGAGAGCCTTGCTAGGAGGTTATTGAGATGGTCCAGACAAGAAATCATGGTTGCTTGGTTTAGCATGAATGAGGTGGTAACAAATGGTCATGTCCTGAAGATACATCCTCCTCATCACCCATATCTGAGTCTCACACAGCCCTATACATTGCCTAATGGGGGAATCCATCCTCCACACTCCCCTGCTGCACAAAATTCCCTTCTGCTGTACATCTCTGTGGTTGTTGTCTGTTGCCAAAATCTTCTGAATCTTCGGTTTCTTCTGTGGATATGCTCTCTTTCTTAGGGCTTGAGATCTAGCTGTGCCCTTAGAGCACCACCAACCCATCTCCCTGTCACTTTGGGACTACTCACCCCACACACCTGGACCTCAGGCCCGGGAGTCGGGCAAGTGTCCTTTTATGCTTTTGTTGCATCCAAACCCATTTTTACCTACTTCCTTATTCAAAATCCTAGTTTCATTAAAGCATATGTCATTCCATCAGCTCCCCATCCTGTGTGTCCATCACTTGAAATTCAGGTCTCTCCAGTGTTTACTGAAGACTTTGGAACCTGCCTCTCCACCTTGGGGGCTGCCATGATGTCTGTGCCAAACAATGTCCCTCTTGCTCTTCTGGTTGATCGGTCTCCAGATTCCAGGGGTGTCTTATTGCACCCCATCCTCTCCCTTGCATTGTCTGATGTACTCTCGACTCCAGAACCCCTGGACTGCTGCCTCCCTCCAGCCTCCTTGTCTAGTGCCCACTTCATACGTCTTTGCTGTCAAAGTCAAGATCACAGCATTTTGACGTTGACTTAATTGCACCACCAATCGGTGTTTTGAGACCCGCCAGCCCCCTTGTGTCCTGGCTTCACCCTTTGCTCAAATTAGATCCTGTGATTCATCATCCTAAACCCTCTTCACCATCTCAGCCCCCTCACCCCTCATTTCCTCTGGCATCAGTCCCTTCTCTGTACCACGCTGCACCCGACCTGGGCACTGCATACAGTTATAGTCAAACACTCAGCCCTGGCTCCAGGACTTTCATTAATTTCTTTATCAAGAGGGCAGGCAAAATTGCTCAGCAATTCAAACACATTTATAAAATGTTTACTTCTCCTCTCTGCAAAATAACATTCCACACCCTCGCCTACCTCCTCAGCCTGCCAGCTCCTCATATTTCCTTGGTAAGACAGGAGCTGTCTTTCTTTGTACTCCCAAATCCACCTGCTTCCCTGTGGTCAACCCTGCCACCCCCTTCTATGTCCTAAGAGGGTGCCCACTCTGATCTGAAACCCACTCCTTTTCCTGTCTCCCCAGCCTTAGAGACAAGGCTATGCACTCACTGTGACCAGTGAAGTCATCGACTTTTTTCTACATGTGACCCCTGGTAGATATGCTATCTTACAAAAATAAAAAATACTAAACTTCCCCTGAGCTCCCGTCTCCCTCCAGCTGCTGGTCCCTCCAGCATGTGGTCATGTGTGTCAGTGACGTCACCACCTTCACTTCTTGTCTCTATGTTCTCTTCTAAACTCGTTTCCCTCTGACTTCTGCCTGCCACCCACCTGACCCAGTCCTTTCTTTTTTTTTTTTTCTGACCCAGTCCTTTCTTAAGATCACCAGTGACTTCTTTATTGGCACATTCAAGCCACTGGTCTTTTTGTATAAGTCAATTTGTTTAGTTGACTACCCTACCTTCGTGGCCTCTGGACACCACATGGTCCTGGCACTCACCTCCTCCCGGTGACAGCCCCTCTCCTCTGGGGCTCCCAGCCCTGGAGTGTCCCAAGGCTCAGTCCTGCACCATTTCTCCACACATGCCCTAGAGAATTCCACTCAGTCCCAAGACTTCAAATACCTCCACCCACTGATGACTTCCTGGATCCCAACATTGGCCACTGGACTCCAGAATTAGTCAATGTAACTGCCTTTTTTTATACTGGACCTCTAATGTCATCTCAGGCTCATTATGTCCACAACCGAACTCTTGGGTCCTTGTGCCTTTGTGAGTCTCCCCTACCCCTACAAATGGCATGGTGGTCCTGTTGTCCCAACCCAAACATATAAATTGTTGCTTCTTCACATTTCCCCCCCTTCTCCACTGCTGTCACCACCACATTCAATATCAGCAGCACCCCTTCCCCCCAAAATATCTTACCAGTCCCCATCTTTCCATCTCAGCTGCCATCAGCTGGTGCAGGTGATACAGCCTCCAGGAAGCATCTCATCCTCCAATCTTGGAAGTAAAGCAAAAACAATGGAAGGAGCGTGGCCTATCACCTAGTAGAACCCACCATTAAAATGATGTTTGAAGCTACCTATTCCATGTCCTTACTGTGGCTTGTGACAGCAAGAAGAAGCCTGGCTGCCCAGCAAGGTTAACTCAAGAGGAGACAAGACTTGCAGTGAGTTGAGCCAATCTAGATTGGCCTAAAGTCAAATTGGATCATGAGCAGGAAGTGAGAAAAACTTCACTAGAATTAAATGCTATTTAGTTTGTGTTTCCAGTGCCAGAAAAGATCTGGCTTTAAGACGGAGCAGAGAGCAATTTTTACCAAATAAATGATGGGAATGTCATCCCCTGAGACATTTGAAAATCTCCTTGGCATCTGGTTTTAATTAGGCTATCTGTTCACCATCATCCCCAAGATGGTATTTTTCAAGATTCCAGGATATAATTTCTATTCCTTCATTCAACAACATTTGCTAAATGCTCATCCTGTAATACGCACTATGCAAAATACTCGGCAAAACAAACATACATTAGACGTGTGCTGACAAGCATATACATTTAGTAATTTGTGCCCATGTATTTTGCTCCAAAAAAAAAAAAGAGCAAACTGAGTGTTAATGGAGTATCTTAAGTATCTTCAGAGGCTCCTGCTTTGCCCAGGATTCCCCTCCTGGCACCTCCAACAGCAGAGCCTGTCCTCTGAGGACACCCACTGCCACGTGTTCCCTGCCCAGCCATCAGCCTCTGCTATTCCCACACCAGGCTGGGCGTAGGTGGCAGGGCTTAGTACACGGAGACTCAGGCAGGATGAGCAGGCATCAGGCACCAGACCTGAGCCTGAGGGCCGCAGAGTCGCAGGATCCTAGGTTGGGAAGCCCTGTAGGTATAATACCAAGAAGGGAAATGGAACCTCGCCCTGGTCTCTCTGGAACTGCTGACAGTGTTTTCAAAGAGGATTCCATGCTGGGCTTCATTCCTGCAAGATGACATCGTAGGGAGAAAACCAAAGGGTATCTGAGAGCAAGAGGGGAGGGGTGGGGAAAGCTTTGTGTCTGAGCAATCTGATGCACAATGTCTTCATCCTGGAAAGCCCAGGACTCAGTCATGAGAATAAAGGCTCTGAAAAGAGTTTAGCAAAAAAAAAAAAAAAAAAATCTGTTCAACTTAACCTGCCATTTCCCAAGCTTATCTGACTGTAGATCCCCATGGGTGCCCCTTTGGCCCCTTTTCTATGACCCCTACCAATGAGCCTGTGAGACAGCCCAAACATTGGCTTGTGTATTTGGAAGCCAAATGGAGAGGGCAACCATGGAAATGAAGTTTAAGGGGAAGCCTCTGGTAGAGACGGAAGAGATTCCTAACTCCTTCATCAGCTCCAACAGCGCACCCTTGGTTGGATTCTGGGGAGATCAGACTTGGGCCAAAGGTTACATCTTCACACCCTGGTCAGGGCACTTGCATAGGGGGGTGCTTTGTGCTACTTAGAATTCACACCAAGTAGGCAGAGAGCTCAACTGGCACATCGCCCACTGGGGCAGGGCCAGCCTACTGGGGAGGAGAGAGTGAGGGAGGGACGCAGGTGGGGCAGGGCCAGCCTACTGGGGAGGAGAGAGTGAGGGAGGGACGCAGGAGGTGACACAGGTGCAAGCCAGAGACGCGGGGCAGCTCGTGGGAGCTACGTTTATCGAGCCAGGTGCCGACCACGCAACTGGACTCCTCCCCTGTCGTGACTGATCCTCACAACAGCTCCGTGAAGTTAATTGAGAGAACAGGAGTGTAGAGCTCAGATGGGCCCAGCAGTGTCCCCCGATTCATACAGAGAGATGAAAAGGCGGGGCCTTGCTGAGCATGCCTCTCCTCTGCAGTACGCTGCCTTCAGGTGGTGGCCAAGGGTAGAGAGGGTGAGGCAAAGGGACAAGAGCAAGGCTGTGGGAACAGGTAGTACCAAACAGGTCATTTGTCTGCAGGGAAGACGTGGCGGCTCCTGTGACTTGCCCGGGCCAGCTGTCACCTGGGTCTGGGGCAGTGGGCAGACAAATAAGGGCCAACAGAAGCAGGCAGGCCGGGAAAAATCAGAAGCGGGGCCCATGGCTATTCTCAGACATTTTCTGGGGTCGGGTTGGGATGGGCAGGGATTGTAAGTCAAGTCGTCAAATGATGGGTCTTGGGAGAGTCCTGGGGAGGTAGAGGCAAAAGCCTCAGCAGCAGATACCCCAGTGTGGGGCCTAGTTTACAGGCAGGCATGCCCACATCTGTCAGCTCACCAGGTCTGGAGCCCTGGAGGGGCAGCCGCTGAGGTCTGTGGGAGCCACTTACATGCCACCGAGCTGCTCAGACTAATGAGGGTGCCGCCATGCCTCCGTTCCAGCAAGTCCAGGAGCCCCCTCCCCAGGATGATCATGGGCCTCCCTACAATTTCACTTGACCAGCGGCCAGGCAGAGGGTGCTTTTATGTTGCAGGGCAGTCACAACTGTGGCCCTTGACCCAGAATGGGCATCCTCTGGGTCAGACATGCTCCATGAGGCAAAAGACAAGCAGGCACATCTTTAAATTTTAATTAAAAAATCAATACATAAACTCATAATTATTGACTCTGCATTCCAGTACACAATTTCCAAAATGTTTTCAGCGCTTTGACCTCATTTGGTTCTCACAAAAACCCTGTCAACAGGACTTTCAGTTTCTGCTGTGACATATAAAAAGCTTGGAAGTCATCACACCTGTCCTTACAAGAAGAAAAAACTGAGCAAACTGAAAATCAATGGCTTTTTGGGGGCCCACCTGAGAACTGAGGTCACAGTGCAAACCAGCACCCTCACATCCAGAGAGATGGGTGAATCTAAGTAATAATAAGTGTGGATCTACTTGCCTGGAGCAAAAGTTGCTGGAGCCATAAACTGGGGGAAACTAACCCTGAGTGGGGGTGGGGGGGAAATCTGCTCTCAGCAGGGAATCTGCTTGAAGATTCTCTTCCTTTGCCCCTCCCCCCACTTGCCCACATTCTCTCCCTTTCTCCAAAATAAGTAAATAAATCTTTAAAAAAAAAAAAAAAGGTGAAGAAGAAATAAGGACTTTTTGAGAGAAGCAAAAGCTGAGGGAATTCATCACCAGCAGAGCTGACCCACGATAAATGTTAAAGTTCTTCAGGAAGAAGGAAAGTAATATAGAACAGGACGTCAGACTGCATGGAGAAAGGAAGGCTGTTGGAGAAGGAATAAATGAAGAGAAAGCAAAATCTCCTATTTTTCTTATTCTTTTTTTTTTAAGATTTATTTATTTATTTATTTATTTATTTATTTTTTATTTGACAGAGAGAGAGAGCTAGCGAGAACAGGAACAAAAGCAGGGGGAGTGGGAGAGGGAGAAACAAGCTTCCCACCGAGCAGGGAGCCCGACGCGGGGCTCGATCCCAGGACTCTGAGATCATGACCTGAGCCGAAGGCAGACGCTTAACGACTGAGCCACCCAGGCGCCCCTATTTTTCTTATTCTTTTTATTTTTTTCTTAAGGATTTTGTTTATTTGACAGAGAAAGAGACAGCAAAAGAGGGAACACAAGCAGGGGGAGTGGGAGAGGGAGAAGCAGGCTTTCCGCACAGCAGGGAGCCCGATGCGGGGCTCGATCCCAGGACCCTGGGACCATGACCTGAGCCGAAGGCAGACGCTTAACGACCAAGCCACCCAGGCACCTCTATTTTTCTTATTCTTAATTGATCATAAAGATAACTGTTGTTCAATGTAATAACAGTAACAATCCACCAGGTGGTTATAGTGCATGGACTAGTGGAATGACAGGAGGGGTGGGGAGAAACTGAGAATATTCAGTTACAAGACACCTGCACCACGTACGTGGAGGTGCAGTGTGTTAGTTGAAGGTGGGCTTAGATTTGTCAAAAATGTTAAAAATAGTAGACAGCCACTAATTTGCTTCACAGGAAGAACAGAAGTAAAATGGAATCTTATAAAATACTCAATTGAAACCAGGGAAGAGTGGGGAGCAGAGGGGGAAATTTAAAAAGAAACAGAGAACAAGTGCAAAGAATAGAAAATACTTGACAAAAATGATAGATATTAATATAATTATATCTTAAAAATCACCTTAAATATGAATGGTCTAAATATACCAATTAAAATACAGAGATTGTCAGAGTGGTTTAAAAAACAAGCCCCAAGTATATATTATCTACAAGAGACCCATGTTACAAATAAAGAGTCAGATAGGTTAAAAGTAACTAAAAGAAAGCTGGAATGTCAGCATTAATTTCAGAAAAAAAAACAGATTTCTATACAAGGAAAATAATCAGGGATGAAGATGGATATTATGTAATGATAAAGGGGTCAATTCTCCAAGAAGACATCATCTTCAAAGTGTCTGTATGTAACAACACAATGTCAAATACATCAGGTAAAAAATGAAAGAAGAAATGGACAAATCCTCTATTGCACTGGAGACGTCGACACCCCTAAGTCGGTAATGGATGGATCAAGAAGGCAGAAAATCATTAAAGGTATAGTTGACCTGAGGAGCACTATCGCTCACCTGGATCTAATTGGCATCTGCAGACTACTTCATCCACCAACAGAAGAACACACATTCTTCTCAAGTTCACATTGCATGCGCACCTCGACAGACCACATTCTGAGACATAAAGACACTTAAACAAATGTAAAAGACTATAGGAATCATACACAATCTGTTCTCAGACGACAACAGATCTAGAAATTACCAGAAAAAGAGCCCTGAGAGGATGGGATGAAAATGGCACTTCTCCTCCCCAGTCTTTCTCCCCAACCCCATGACCCCATCTACTTTCGTAAAAGCATCAGATCCATCCCTTTGAGGGCCATTCTCCAGCAAAACGCCTGGTCCTCACAACTATCAGAATCACTGAAAACAAGGAAAGTGAGGAATTCACAGCCAGGAGGAGCCTGAGGAGACATGGCAACTGGTGTGGTGTGGGATCCTAGAGAGGGCCCTGGAACAGTAAAGGGACATTGGGTAAAAACTCAGGACATCTAAATAAATATGGACTGTGTTAATATTGTGTTAATATTGGTTCATAGATTTTAGCAAATGTACTACATGAATGTATGATTAATAAT
>NW_025410392.1:0-3795 GCF_002201575.2 Neomonachus schauinslandi
TCCAAAGCTGTACAGAAAGCTCGCAGGGAACAAAAGCCCCGGAGAGCGAACATGAGCAGATTACTTAGCCGGGAGGGGGCAAGGGCGGGGCAATTCCACCTCCGGCAGAGACATTTGGAAACCACGGCAACAGGCCCCTCCCCAGAAGATCAGCCACAACAGCCAGCCAAGACCAAGTTTACCGATCAATGAGAACGGCAGAACTCCAGCGCTAGGGGAATACTGCACATAGAATTCATGGCTTTTTTACCATGATTTTTTAGTCTTTCAAAGTTAATTTTTTTTAACTGTATTTTTTTCTTTGTTTTTCTTTTTGAATTTTTCTTTTTCCCTTTTTCAACCAACATCTTATCAATCCCTTTAAAAAAATTTTTTTTTTCATTTTTAGAGTCATATTCTATCCCTTCATAGTAGTTACCCGTATTTTTGGCTTATATATATAAGTTGTTATCTCTTTAAAATTTTGAGATAGTTTCTTCTAACAGATTAAAATATACCCTAAATCTCTAGTATATGGTGTTTTCTATTCCCCTGCCTGATCACATCCTCTCCCTTTTTTTTTCTTTTTTCTTTTTTTAAATCCTCTTCTTTCTTTTTTCAAACAACTTCTTATCAATTCCTTTTATAAAATTTTTTGTAATTTCCATCTTTACAGTCATATTCCATCCCTTCATCATATCAACCCTTTTTTTGTACATATATAAATTTTTCTATCTTTAAAATTTTGGGAGGCACTTTCTCCCAAATCTAGTGTGTGGCACTGATCTATATACCAGCCTGATCATATTTGATCACATTCTGTTTTTGTTGTTGTTGTTGTTTTGTTTTGTTTGTTTTTGTTTTTATCTTTATCTTTTTCTTTTTCTTTTTTTCTTTTTCTTTTTTCTCTCTTTCCCTTTCTTTTCGCACTGCTTCGGGTCTTTTCTGATTTGTTTACAGTATATTTTCTGGGGATGTTGTTACCCTGTTAACATTTTGTTCTCTCATTAATCTATTCTCCTCTGCACAAAATGACAAGATGGAAAAAATCACCTCAACAAAAAGAACAAGAGGTAGTACCGACTGCCAGGGACCTACGCAATACGGACATTAGTACGATGTCAGATCTAGAGTTCAGAATCATCACTTTAAAGATACTAGCTGGGCTTGAATAAAATATGGAAGTTATTAGAAAAACCCTTTCTGAAGAAGTAAAAGAACTAAAATCCAACGAAGTAGAAATCAAAAAGGCTATTAATGAGGTGTCATCAAAAATGGAGGCGCTAACTGCTAGAATAAATGAAGCAGAAGAGAAAATCAGTAATATAGAAGATGAAATGATGGAAAATAAAGAAGCTGAGAAAAAGAGAGATAAACAACTACTGGATCACGAGGGCAGAATTCGAGAGATAAGCGATACCATAAGACGAAACAACATTAGAATAATTAGGATCCCAGAAGAAGAAGAAAAAGAGAGAGGGGCAGAAGGTATAATGGAGCAAATTATAGCAGAGAACTTCCTTAATTTGGGGAAGGAAACAGGCATCAAAATCCAGGAAGCACAGAGAACCCCTCTCAAAATCAATAAAAATAGGTCAACACCCCGACATCTAATAGTAAAACTGACGAGTCTCAGAGACAAAAAGAAAATCCTGAAGCCGCTCGGAAGAAGAGATATGTAATCTACAATGGTAGAAACATTAGATTGGCAGCAGACCTATACACAGAGACCTGGCAGGCCAGAAAGGACTGGCAGGATATATTCAGAGCACTAAATGAGAAAAATATTCAGCCAAGAATACTATATCCAGCTAGGCTGTCATTGAAAATAGAAGGAGAGATAAAAAGCTTCCAGGACAAACAAAAACTAAAGGAATTTGTAAACACAAAACCAGCCCTACAGGAAATCTTGAAAAGGGTTCTCTAAATAAGGAGAGAGCCTAAAAGCAACATAGACCAAAAAGGAACATGGACAATATACGGTAACAGTCACCTTACAGGCAATACAATGGCACTAAATTCCTATCTTTCAATAATTACTCTGAATGTAAATGGGCTAAATGCCCCAATCAAAAGACACAGGCTATCAGACTGGATTAAAAAACAAGACCCATCGATATTCTGTCTGCAAGAGACACATTTTAGAACCAAAGACACCCCCAGATTGAAAGTGAGGTGGTGGAAAACAATTTACCATGCTAATGGACACCAAAAGAAAGCTGGGGTGGCAATCCTTATACCAGACAAATTAGATTTTAAACCAAAGACTGTAATAAGAGATGAGGAAGGACATTATATCCTACTTAAAGGGTCTATCCAACAAGAAGATCTAACAATTGTAAATATCTATGCCCCTAACATGGGAGCAGCCAATTATATAAGGCAATTAATAACAAAAGCAAAGAAACACATCGACAACAATACAATAATAGTGGGGGACTTTAACACCCCCCTCACTAAAATGGACAGATCGTCTAAGCAAAAGATCAACAAGGAAATAAACACTTTAAATGACACACTGAACCAAATGGACTTCACAGACATATTCAGAACATTCCACCCCAAAGCAACGGAATACACATTCTTCTCTAGTGCCCATGGGACATTCTCCAGAATAGATCACATCCTAGGTCATAAATCAGGTCTCAACCGGTACCAAAAGATTGGGATCATTCCCTGCCTATTTTCAGACCACAATGCTTTAAAACTAGAACTCAATCACAAGAGGAAAGTCAGAAGGAACTCAAATACATGGAGGCTAAAGAGCATCCTACTGAAGAATGAATGGGTCAACAGGAAATTAAAGAAGAATTAAAAAAATACATGGAAACCAATGAAAATGAAAACACAACTATTCAAAATCTTTGGGATGCAGCAAAGGCAGTCCTAAGAGGAAAGTATATAGCAATAGAAGCCTTTCTCAAGAAACAAGAAAGATCTCAAATACACAACCTAACCCTAAACCTAAAGGAGCTGGAGAAAGAACAGCAAATAAAGCCTAAACCCAGCAGGAGAAGAGAAATAATAAAGATCAGAGCAGAAATCAATGAAATAGAAACTAAAAGAACAGTAGAACAGATCAACGAAACTAGGAGCTGGTCTTTGAAAGAATTGACAAGATTGATAAACCCCTGGACAGACTTATCAAAAAGAAAAGAGAAATGACCCAAATTAACAAAATAATGAATGAAAGAGGAGAGATCACAACCAACACCAAACAAATGCAAACAATTATAAGAACATATTATGAGCAACTCTATGCCAGCAAATTAGATAACGTGGAAGAAATGGAGCCATTCCTAGAGATGTATCAACTACCAAAACTGAACCAGGATGAAATAGAAAACCTGAACAGACCTATAACCACTAAGGAAATTGAAGCAGTCATCAAAAATCTCCCAAAAAACAAAAGCCCAGGGCCAGATGGCTTCCCAGGGGAATTCTACCAAACATTTGAAGAAGAATTAATACCTATTCTTCTGAAACTGTTCCAAAAAATAGAAACGGAAGGAAAACTTCCAAACTCGTTTTATGAGGCCAGCATTACCTTGATCCCAAAACCAGACAAAGACCCCATCAAAAAGGAGAATTACAGACCAATATCCCTGATGAACATGGATGCAAAAATTCTCACCAAAATACTAGCCAATACTATCCAACAGTACATTAAAAGGATTATTCACGATGACCAAGTGGGATTTATCCCTGGGCTGCAAGGTTGGTTCAACATCAGCAAATCAATCAGTGTGATACAATACATTAACAAAATAAAGAACAAGAATCATATGATCCTCTCAATAGATGCAGAAAAAGCTT
>NW_025410392.1:3895-7766 GCF_002201575.2 Neomonachus schauinslandi
ACTATCACCACTGCTATTCAACATAGTATTGGAAGTCCTAGCCACAGCAATCAGACAACAAAAAGAAATCAAAGGCATCCAAATTGGCAAAGAAGAAGTCAAACTCTCAGTCTTTGCACTTTATGTGGAAAACCCAAAAGACTCCACCCCAAAACTGCTAAAACTCATCAGGAATTCTGTAAAGTGGCAGGATATAAAATCAATGCACAGAAGTCAGTGGCATTCCTATACACCAACAACAAGACAGAAGAAAGAGAAATTAAGGAGTCGATCCCATTTACAATTGCACTCAAAACCATAAGATACCTAGGAATCAATCTAACCAAAGAGACAAAGGATCTTTACTCAGAAAACTATAAAATACTCATGAAAGAAATTGAGGAAGACACAAAGAAATGGAAAAAAGTTCCATGCTCATGGATTGGAAGAACAAATATTGTGAAGATGTCAATGCTACCTAGAGCAATCTACACATTCAATGCAATCCCCATCAAAATACCATCCACTTTTTTCAAAGAAATGGAACAAATAATCCTAAGATTTGTATGGAACCAGAAAAGACCCCGCATAGCCAGAGGAATGTTGAAAAAGAAGAGCAAAGCTGGCGGCATCACAATTCCGGACTTCCAGCTCTATTACAAAGCTGTCATCATCAAGACAGCATGGTACTGGCACAAAAACAGACACCTAGATCAATGGAACAGAACAGAGAGCCCAGAAATGGACCCTCAACTCTATGGTCAACTCATCTTTGACAAAGCAGGAAATAATGTCCAATGGAACAAAGACAGTCTCTTCAACAAATGGTGTTGGGAAAATTGGATAGCCACATGCAGAAGAATGAAACTGGACCATTTCCTTACACCATACACAAAAATAGACTCCAAATGGTTGAAAGAGCTCAATGTGACACAGGAGTCGATCAAAACTAAAGGAGAACACAGACAGCAACCTCTATGACCTCAGCCGAAGCAACTTCTTCCTAGAAACATACCAAAGGCAAGGGAAGCAAGGGCAAAAATGAACTCTTGGGACTTCATCAAGATAAAAAGCTTTTGCAAAGCAAAGGAAACAGTCAACAAAACCAAAAGACAACCAACAGAATGGGAGAAGATATTTGTAAATGACATATCAGATAAAGGGCTAGTATCCAAAATCTATAAAGAACTCATCAAACTCCACACCCAAAGAACAAAGAATCCAATCAAGAAATGGGCAGAAGACATGAACAGACATTTTTCCAAAGAAGACATCCAAATGGCCAACAGACACATGAAAAAGTGCTGAATATTGCTCGGCATCAGGGAAATCCAAATCAAAACCTCAATGAGATACCACCTCACACCAGTCAGAATGGCTAAAATTAACAAGTCAGGAAAGGACAGATGTTGGTGGGGATGCGGAGAAAGGGGAACCCTCCTACACTGTTGGTGGGAATGCAAGCTGGTGCAGCCACTCTGGAAAACAGTATGGAGATTCCTCAAAAAGTTGGAAATAGAGCTACCATATGATCCAGCAATTGCACTACTGGGTATTACCCCAAAGATACAAAAGTAGGGATCCGAAGGGGTACGTGCACCCCGATGTTTATAGCAGCAATGTCCACAATAGCCAAACTGTTGAAAGAGCCAAGATGTCCATCGACAGATGAATGGATAAAGAAGAGGTGGTATATATATACAATGGAATATTATGCAGCCATCAAAAGGAATGAGATCTTGCCATGTGCAACGACGTGGATGGAACTGGAGGGTATTATGTTGAGAGAAATAAGTCAAACAGAGAAAGACATGTATCATATGATCTCACTGATATGAGGAATTCTTAATCTCAGGAAACAAACTGAGGGTTGCTGGAGTGGGGGGTAGGGTGGGAGGGATGGGGTGACTGGGTGATAGACACTGGGGAGGGTATGTGCTCTGGTAAGCGCTGTGAATTGTGCAAGACTGTTGAATCTCAGATCTGTACCTCTGAAACAAATAATGCAATGTATGTTAAGAAAAAAAAAAAAAGAAGAAGAAGAAGAAGGTAACGGGAGGGGAAGAATGAAGTGGGGGAAATAGGAGGGGTAGATGAACCATGAGAGACGATGGATTCTGAAAAACAAACAGGGTTCTAGAGGGGAGGGGGGTGGGAGGATGGGTTAGCCAGGTGGTGGGTATTGAGGAGGGCACCTTCTGCATGGAGCACTGGGTGTTATGCACAAACAATGAATCATGGAACACTTCATCTGAAACTAATGATGTAATGTATGAGGATTAACATAAGAATAAAAAAAAGAATATGGTAATAAATAATTGTAGGATAATAATGAAAATTGTCTGTATTTCAGTTTGAAAATTTTAAGCGAGAACAGTAAGACTACCATTATCCCTTGGAATCACTGATATATGTTCTTCCAGATCTCATTCTAAAATATAACCCAAAAGAAAATGAAAAACACCTTATTTCCACAAAATATTTTTCATATTTTTTCAATGATTAAGAAGAAGTTATATCATGAAAGTGTTAAAATTACCACTATAAAACACAATATAACAGCAAAATGGTATTAAATTGAGAGAAGCAAATCCATGTTTAAAAATTTATAAAATCTTTTAGACAAAGAGTAAAAGAAAAAAGTTTCAGTGTCATTGAGTGATATCCTCATATTTTAATTTCTCAGTTTTTCTATGGATGCTTTTCCATGGGTTATTACTCCTTAAAATTACAGAACTAAATAGACAAAACCAAAAGCACTAGAGAACATTTTTTATGCACCCAATTTCAAAGTCCTGCAACTCACCTGTTTCAGCGGAAGCCACCATAAAGAGGTGCCTAATGGTCCATAGCTCTGGCACCCAAACCACTATTAGGAATTCAGAAAGTGCTTCCCTTCTCATATAAAGGGTGTGTCACCTGGCTAAAACCTAAGGAGTTCTGAGTTCCAGGCTCTGGAAATGCCCGTAGGAAGGTATTTAAAGTAATACAGATGACCCAACACCTTCTCCATTTATTATCTCCATGTGGCTTATTTTAAAATCTCAGGAGAGTTGATCCCTGAAGAAATGTCCTGTTTGACTCACATAATGCTAAAACCAGGATATGAGGAACGTAAAAGTGGCAGCTGCCTCATAATAGTCTTAAAGGAGGGAAAGGATGCAAACTACCCAGAAATGCCTTCAATCCTGCCAGCCTATATTTTAGCAATAACCAATGCGTCAGGAAAATCTGGCAATTACATAGGGGACAGAGTGAAATATATCCGCCCCCTAAAAAAAATCTTCCAAAAAGGGAAGACTAAATTCAACCTTT
The DNA here is from genome assembly GCF_002201575.2 of Neomonachus schauinslandi. Classification (NCBI taxonomy): domain Eukaryota; kingdom Metazoa; phylum Chordata; class Mammalia; order Carnivora; family Phocidae; genus Neomonachus; species Neomonachus schauinslandi. The sequence continues at coordinate 7,190 of NW_025410392.1, forward strand.
ATGTTCTTCAAACTTTCAGATATATGATTTGGGATAAGTTACATGTGCAGTCTAAGCTCCAGCTTAATCATCTATAAAAGGGGGATAATAATGTCTCTTTATAGTGTTATTTATTGAGTTAAATTATACAGTGAATAGGAAGCACTAGATATATCAAATATATATTTGCTTTCTTCTTTCTTTTTGCTCAAACAGAGATATGTTGTTTTTTGTTTGTTTGTTTGATAGATAGTAATGAGGGAAGGAAATTAAAAAAAATATACCTGGCAACAAATGCTTTCATAAAAGTTGGAGATCATCACAATGGTTTACTAATGACCCAAACATAACTATTCAGTATTACCTAAAGTTAATTAAATTAAATTCTTAATCTTAGTAGAATTCCCCAAAACAATATATAAAGGGTTTTTGAAATTTTATCTTTATACAGGTATTTACCAATAGATACAGTCAATGAAGTGAGACATGAGAGGAAAAAAATATATATATATTATATATGTATATATATGCATATATATATGACTCCTATATATATGAATCAAAGGCTGGCAATTCTGGATAAGTTACTTAAATAAGA
>NW_025410393.1:0-7763 GCF_002201575.2 Neomonachus schauinslandi
GACCCCCCGCCCCGCACAGAGGGGCCCGAGGCCCCCGCAGGAGCCTGGACCAGGTGGGGGGACACGGCCAGCCTGCAGGGCGACCCATCACCCACCGCGGCTGCCCAGGGCCCAGGGCACTGTCCTTGGTGCTGCCACACAGCGGGATGCCGTGTCAGGGCCCGTCCCCAACGCCCACCTCGGACAGCAGGGCCCGCCGCAGCCTTTCCCGGCACCCCCGCGGAAGCCCCGGCCCTCCTCGGAGCCCGGCCGCCGGGCAACGCTCTCGGGCGAAGCCCCGGGCAGCAGCCCCGGCCTCGGGCCTCGAGGGGCCCCGGTCCCCGCGATCCCTCTCCCCGGAGATAAGCTCCCCGCTCAGCCCGAGGTGGGCGGAAAATCAGAATTGCTTCCTTAATTGGTATTTTCCAGTTGAGAGAACATCCTATGATTTTTTCACTTGTGTCATTGAATTACCAAATGTTTTCATTTTTGAGAAGACCTGAAATTGCAGAGATCTTGGGGATTTAGGGAAGGAATGCAAGACCAATTTTGCCTAATTACGAAATGTCTCGGCGGTCACTCTGACGTGTCCCAGAGTAGGCGATGCAGACCGCTGGGCCTCCCCGGAGGTGGGGGGCCCGGGCTCTGGCACAGATGTTTACCTGACGTCCCAGGCCAGAATCTGGTTTACATCGAGAAATCAGACTGTTTACAGGACACCGCGTCTGTCTCTCCCTCTCCTTCCCTTTCATTTGGGGTAATGTTCTGCAGGTCTCTGGGGTCCCCGGGGACCGTCTGCGCCATCACGCGAGGCTCGCCATCTCCGGACGGCCCCATCTGGGGGACGCATCAGCCCCTGGCCCGGCCCTGCGGGTGGTCAGCCACAGCCCGGGCCGGCAGCGCAGGTGGGGAGCAAACCCAGCCGGCCGTCAGCCCGGGGAGCAGGGCCTCGGTGGAGGGCGGGGGGCCTTGTCCAGCCCCCGCATCGGGGCGGGCCGCTGGACACGATGGCCGAAACCTCTGGGGTGTCCCGTGAGCAGAGGCTCAGAGCGGGCGGCGGGACCCGGGCTTGTCCACAGACCGAGAGGCCCCCGTGCAGGGGGGACCCGGGGTGCAGGCCCTGGACTCGCTCCTCCCCACCTGCCCCTCCGACCCACTCCGCCCTCAAGCTGCTAGAACCGCAGGCTGCCGGGCCGTTCCGGGGGCCGTGGGGCTGGGGTGCCACGAGAGACCCCCTGCTGGTGTCCCCAGGCCCCCGGGGCCCACCCTCGGGCCAGGCGTCCACCGGTTGCACCTGGTCCCAGAGGCTGGTCTCGGGTCCTCCTTCTCCAGGGAGCTGGACCAAACCTCCGGTTCCAGGTCCACGTCCTACCATCGTCCTCTCCCCTGTGAGGACTGCCCCCTTCCTCCTCCGTCACCCGGGAGAGCTGCCCCTGCCCCGCTGTTAGCTGGTCCTCTGTTGTCCTCAGGACACGCATTCTCCCCTCCCTGACCAGGGTCCCCGGGCCGCCCGTCCCTCTCGCCCTCGGATCCCGGGCAGTACGACCGCACGGGCCTGGACGCCGGGACTCTCCGCCCCCGCAGACACCCACTCTGGGCCAAGTGACCCCTCCTGCCCTGCACGCTGTCCAACGGGACGTCCTGGGGTCTCTGTCCTCGGGCTGCCGGCCCTGCCCAGGCGGTCTCATGCCCAGGGGTGTGACGACAACTGTGCTTCAGACCCACGTCCTTCTAGCACCTTCTGTGACCCCCGCCGTGGCTGGGCCGAGTCACCGCGCTCCGCACGGAGCTGGTCTGAGCAGCACCCACCCGCCGTGTGACCATCTGCTGAGGCCTCACGCCCCACAGGAACGCCCAGGTCGGGGCGCCCGCGGTGCTGGCCTCCGTCCTCTGCCGGGCGCCCCCGCATGCCAGCTCGGGGCAGCAGGTCAGGCAGGCTGCCTCGTCCACTCTGTCCTGTTGGGCGCTGACACCCCCCTCCCATTCCAGCGCTCGGCGGTCGGCGGGGCCACCGGCCTCCCCGGACCCTGGCTGTCTGCAGCTCCCGTCCAGGGACCCAGACGCGTGCCCCCGTCAGCTGCCACCGCTCACGGGACGGGAGGCAGGCCGCCGCCCCGCTGCCGCTCGGCCCCCGGCCCCCACGGGCTGCACGGCTCGGCCCTGAGTAGCTGTGACCCAGACCCGCCGTCCTGTCTGGCCGCCGCCCCCGCCACTCGGGGTCGGCTGGTCTAGCTGCCTCTTTGCAAATAATCACGAGGCGTGGGGAGTCAGACGGCCCCACTCTGTTGTGGGAGAGCACGGGACCTGAAGGAGCGGACCGTGGGCTCAGCACCCAGACGCGCCCGCCTTCGCGGTTTGCCGAGTGGCCCGCTTCTTCTCCACAGGTCCTGACTGCTCCTTGCAACACGCGTGATGATGCAAACGGCAGACTCTCCGCGCTGCCCTGAGATCAGTCTTTTCACACCCAGGACCCCGGCGGCTTCGTAATCTCCCGCCCCCCTCCCCCGGCCCCACTGCCGTGTCAGAGTCTCCCGCGGACACGGCTCGTGGAAGTCGCGTCGTCCTGCCCTGGAGATACGGATGCCGTCTCGGAGCCCAGGAGCCCTTGGCAGCCGGGCGTGGGGGCTCCACCGGCTGCTGGCAGAGCGGCCCCCGCTGCCCCAGCCCCGCCGAGCACCTGCTCCGAGCGCGGACTCGGCCCCACGGCGTGGCATCACTGCTGGGAGGGAGCACGGCCCTCGCTCTGCATCTCTCTCGCCTTCTCTCCGGCAGCTTCCTTCTCTTTGACTAAATGAACATTTTGCTTTGCTCTTTTGGGGTGGGTTTGGTGCTTGAGTTCTCAAGTTCTCCAGGTAGGGTGGTAACAGACTTCGACATCGCGCCGAGCAGGGTTTCCTGCACTTGGAGTTGGCGGGGCTGTGAACCCAGCTTGGGTGATTTTTCAGTGCCTGTGTTTGTTTTCCTTAACGACAAAGCAGCACGTGCTCAGGGGGACAGATGCAAACCGCGCTTCCGTGTGCAAAGTAGCAAGTGCAAGTCCATGTCTTTTCTCACGGGCCGTGTGACGGGTGGGCGGGCGGGGAACCGTAAACATGCGCGGGTCACCGGCACTGAGGGAGAGCTACGGTTCGCACGGTCGCGTGGTGGCTGAATCCTGTCATCGCCCCTTCCCGGCTTGTCACGGCTGGGAGGGGACCCTCTCCATCACTCCAGAACACACGCATGTCACGCAGCCCTCCCGTCCGGCTGACCCACGGTGGCCCGTACTGGCTGTCGGGGCCTGTTGGGAACACTGAGGCTCTCGGTGCCAAGAACCAGTGGCTTTATCCCAGAGGGAGGATCCAGGGGAAAACCAATCCTCGGGCGGGCGGGCGGGACGCTGTGACTCAGCCAGGCCCACGCTACACCCACCCAGGAGGTCCCACCACCCTCGGGGGTCCTCGAGCTGCCAGCCTCACGTGCAGCCCACAGCCTCCCACACCAAACATCCCCCGTGGGTGGGCACTGCCCGCACTTCCCCATAGAGATCTTCACTGAAGGCGGCCAGACCCCTGGCTGTGCCCGCTCAGCTGGCGGCCCCAGGAAGAGGAGCCCACCGAAACCACATTTTAGGGATGTGTGATTTTATTTTTTAAGCAGCATCAAAGGCATTGTGATAGGGAAGAAGGAAACTTCACAGCATGTGTCTGCGTGGTTTTGGTTCCGTGTGGTCTTATCCAGATCGGTCAGGAGAGGACAGCCTCCAGGCATGTCAGTTGTCCCACCTGGCCACCCGGGGACGTGGCTCCTTGAGAGGCGGGTGCGCTCCTGCAGAGCCCAGACCCCAGAGCTCACTCTCCCCTCGCAGAGCCCAGGGCTGGGAGAGGAGCTGCCCTTCCATCGCCCGGGGCCCGCCGTGTGCAGATGCTGCCACCAGGTGGCGCTCTGCCGAGCACGCGGACCCCGCTGCACCTGAGGAGCCCCGCCTGCACCTGCCCAGGGATGCACCTGCTCATTAATGGGGGGGGGGGGGCGATTACCACTGTGACTTAGAGTGGAGAAAAGGAGGCGCAGGGAGCATGAGTAACTTGGCGACAGTCATGGTGGGGACCAGAGTCTAGCCAGGACACAGCCCCCGAGTGATGGGGATGGGGGCTTGGGTGCGGGCACCTGGCAGAACAAGGGGGCAGGGACAGGGGGTACCCAGAGACTGGTGAAGGCTTGTGCTAGGGACCTGCCAGCCAGTGCCCAGGGAGCCTGACGGAGTCCCGGAGGGATGGCGGGCACTGCGGTGACCTGGAGGGCGACTGACCCACCCCTCTGCCCAAGGCACCTGCAGAAGGCGCTGTCTGCCTGGCCCGCAGTGGGAGCCTTGCCCTCACCATGATCCCCTGCCCAATCCCTGCCTGGCGGAGCAGGATCCGACCCGGGAAAGCTCAGCAAGGTCGGGGGGCCTCAATACCCAGCTCTGTTCCCTGCAGGAAAGGCCAGGAACCCAGCAGGGCCATGCCCAGACCCTGTCCTGGGGAACGGTGGCCGGTTCCAGGCTGTCCCAGCCTCTGAGCCCCCCGCAGATCAGCTCCTCCTCCCTGGGTGTCCGCAGACCCTGCCTCGCTGGCGCCAGGGGGCGAGCATGGGCCTCAAATGTTTTCTGCTCCCACAGCTTCTTCCCACCCCCCTGAGCTCCTCCAAGCCCCCTGCGCTCCTCTAAGCCCCTGTGCTCCACGTTCAGGCCCACGGCGGGTGGTGGGGTGGCGTGGGGGGAGGCTGAGCTAGGGGAGTGTGGTGGGCACCGGGGATGGGGAGGTGCGGGCTGTGCTGGGAAGAACGGGGGCCATGCTAGATCACTGACCCCAGAGTCCACGGAGAGCAAGAGTAAGCCAATACCTGTGCTCCTGCTGGGAACCTGGGGGCCAGCAGCTTTATTTTCATTTTCATTCACTGGCACCCTGCAAACAGCCCTTCCTTCACTGAACCCCATCTTACAGACAAAGAAACTGAGGGCCAGAGAGGTTACAGGGTTGCCTAGGGTCACATGACTAGAGGGAGGGGAGGTGGGGATTGCACTCTGTGGTTCTACAAGGGACTGGAGTTCGAGCCACGGGGCCCATCACTCCCTCAGCACATCCTGCAGCTCCCCGCCCATCCTGAGAGGCTGTGGACGGGGGTGGGGCATAGAGGTCGGGCTTGCAGGCAGCCTCCACTAGGGGTGGGTGGATGGATAAGTGCTTGGTTTCAGCTTGCTCTTCTGCCCCCCTTGAATTCTTTATTTCTCTCTCTCACCAACCTCTCCCCTCCCCCCCATTCTTCCGGCAATCAATTTTCTACTCTCTCTTTTTCTATGAGTTCAACTTTAAATTTTTAGATTCCATATATAAGTGATACCATGAGGTATTTTTCTTTCTCTGACTTATCTCACTTAGCATGATGTCCTCCTGGTTTATCTGTGTTATAATATGAGCCAGAATTCCTTTCTTCTTTAAGGGTGAATAATATTCCTTTGTGGGTATATCACATTTTCTTTATTTGCTCATCCATCGATGGACACTTTGGTAGTTTCCATGTCTTGGCTACTGTGAATAAGGCTGCAGTGAACGTGGGGAGCAGATCTCTTTGTGAGGTAGATAGTGGTTTCATTCCCTGCAGATGCACACCCAGAAGTGGATTGCGGGGTCATAAGGCAGTCCTGCTGTTTTCCGGGGTGGCTGCACTGGTTTGCACCCCACCAGCTGCGCACGCGGGCTCCCTTTTTTCCGCATCCCTGCCAGCACTTGTCTTCTCTTGGCGTTTGGATGGCAACCGTCCTAACAGATGTGAGGTGATACCTGCTCTTGAATTTCTTAACTGTTTTTGGACGAGGGGCTCTACAGTTTCATTTGCAGAGGCCCTGCAAATTTGGGAGCTGGTCCTGAGCCTGTGCTGCCACAGGGCTGGGACCCTCCAGGTCCACCCTCTGCCCTTCTCCCCTGTGGCTGACCTCCGAGGACACGTCATGGGCATACCCCTGCCCCTCAGCTTCTGAAGGATGCCATCAGCCATGGCATGTCTTCCCGGCTCTCTTTCTGGCACTCACCTTGGGCTGGCCATGGCGGTGTCCCTAAGCTGATGGCCACAGTCCTGCACCTGGGGTGGGGGCAGGGCCTCGCCCACGGTGTGGTTCTCTCAGGGTTTCAGTCCCTGGGCCCCCCTTGCCAATCCAGCCCGATGGGAGCAGTGGCACCCTCTCAGCTCTTATGAGCTGTGGCATGTTTCCATTGTTTCTCCAGCTCTGTGGACCCAGTCGGAGTGTGTTGTCTGTATCTTGCAAGGGCTGAAATGCCACATTCAAACCCTAAACAAGCAATCCCTGAGTCAGCCAGTCCTATCATGATCCTAGGCCCTGTCATGACACTGAATTCTGTCCTGATCCTGTGTCCTATCCTGATCCTTGGTCCTATCCTGATCTTGAGTCCTGTCCTGATCCTGAGTCCTGTCCTGACCCTGAGTCCTGTCCTGATCCTGAGCCTTGAGTCCTATTCTGATCTTGGGCCCTGTGCTGACACTGAATTCTGTACTGATCCTGTGTCCTATCCTGATCCTTGGTCCTGTCCTGATCTTGAGTCCTGTCCTGACCCTGAGTCCTGTCCTGACCCTGAGCCCTGTCCTGATCCTGAGTCTTGAGTCCTATTCTGATCTTGGGCCTTGTGCTGACACTGAATTCTGTACTGATCCTGTGTCCTATCCTGATCTTGAGTCCTGTCCTGATCCTGATCCTCAGTCTTGTTCTGATTCTGAGTTCTGTCCAGTTCCTGAATCCTGTTCTGATCCAGAGTCTTGTTCTAATCCTGAGTTTTGTCCAGTTTCTGGGTCCTGTCTTAATCCTGAGTCATCTTCTGGGTCTTGTCCTGATCTTGAGTCCTATTCTGATCCTGAGCCTTGTTCAAATCCTGAGTCCTGTTCTGATCCTGAGTCCTGTCTTGGTCCTGAGTCCTATTCTGTTCCTGAATCCTGTTCTGATCCTAGATCTTGTCCTGATTCTGAATCCCATTCTGATCCTGGGTCTTAGTCTGATCCTGAGTCCTATCCTGATCCTGAGTCCTATTCCGATCCTGAATTCTGTCCTGATCCTGAGTCCATTCCTAGTCCTGGGTCCTTTCCTGGTCCTGGGTCCTGTCCTGATCCTGAGTCCTATTCTGATCCTGAATCCAATCCTGATCCTGAGTTCTATCTTAATCCTGAGTCCTATTCTGATCCTGGATCTTATTCTAATCCTGAGTCCTAACCCGATCCTAGGTTCTGTCCTGATCCTGATCCTGTCCCTATCCTGGGTCCTATCCTGATCCTGGGTCCTGTCCTGATCCTGAGTACTGTTCATTTTTTTAAAGATTTATTTATTTATTTGAGAGAGAGAGAGAGAGAGCATGAGCAGAAGAAGAGCAGAGCTAAGCAGGGAGCCCAACATGGGGCTCGATCTCAGGACCCTGAGATCATTCATAACCTGAGCCAAAACCAAGAGTTGGACCTTAACCAACTGAGCCACCCAGGAACCCCTGAGTACTGTTCTGATTCTGAATCTTATCCTGATTCTGGGTCCTGTCCTGATCCTGAGTCCTTTCCTAATTCTCAGTTTTATCCTGATCCTGAGTCCTCTCCACATCCTGGGTCTTATCTTAATCCTGAGTCTATTTCTAGTCCTGGATCCTCTCCTGACCCTGAGTCACGTTCTGATCCTGAGTCCTGTCCTGATCCTGAGTCCTGATCTGATCCTGGGTCCTATTCTGATCCTGAGTCCTATCCTGATCCTGGGTCCTGTCCTGATCCTGAGT
>NW_025410394.1:0-7755 GCF_002201575.2 Neomonachus schauinslandi
CTCTGTGCTTCCTGGATTTTGATGCCTGTTTCCTTCCCCAAATTAGGAAAGTTCTCTGCTATAATTTGCTCCAATATACCTTCTGCCCCTCTCTCTCTTTCTTCTTCTTCTGGGATCCCAATTAGTCTAATGTTGTTTCATCTTATGGTATCGCTTATCTCTCGAATTCTGCCCTCGTGATCCAGTAGTTGTTTATCTCTCTTTTTCTCAGCTTCTTTATTTTCCATCATTTCATCTTCTATATTACTGATTCTCTCTTCTGCCTCATTTATTCTAGCAGTTAGCGCCCCCATTTTTGATTGCACCTCATTAATAGCCTTTTTGATTTCGACTTGGTTGGATTTTAGTTCTTTTACTTCTCCAGAAAGGGTTTCTCTAATAACTTCCATATTTTTTTCAAGCCCAGCTAGTATCTTTAAAGTGATGATTCTGAACTCTAGATCTGACATCGTACTAATGTCCGTATTGAGTAGGTCCCTGGCAGTTGCTACTACCTCTTGTTCTTTTTGTTGAGGTGATTTTTTCCGTCTTGTCATTTTGTGCAGAGGAGAATAGATTAATGAGAGAACAAAATGCTAGCAGAGTAACAACGTCCCCAGAAAATATACTCTAAACAAATCAGAAAAAACCTGAAGCAGTGGGAAAAGAAAGGGAAAGAGAGAAAAAAGAAAAAGAAAAAAAAGAAAAAGATAAGGATAAAAACAAAAACAAACAAAACAAAACAACAACAACAGAAAAACCAGAATGTGATCAAATATGATCAGGCTGGTATATAGATCAGTGCCACACACTAGATTTGGGGTGTATTTTGGTCTTTTGAAGAAAGTGCCTCCCAAAATTTTAAAGAAAGAAAAACTTATGTATGTACAAAAATAAGGGTTGATATGATGAAGGGATGGAATATGACTGTAAAGATGGAAATTATAAAAAATTTTATAAAAGGAATTGATAAGAAGTTGTTTGAAAAAAGAAAGAAGAGGATTTAAAAAAAGAAAAAAAAAGGGAGAGGATTTGATCAGGCAGGGGAATAGAAAATACCATATACTAGAGATTTAGGGTATATTTTGATCTGTTAGAAGAAACTATCTCAAAATTTTAAAGAGAGAACAACTTATATATATAAGCCAAAAATACAGGTAACTACTATGAAGGGATAGAATATGACTCTAAAAATGAAAAATAAAGATTTTTTTTTTTTTTTAAAAAAGGGATTGATAAGATGTTGGTTGAAAAAGGGAAAAAGAAAAATTCAAAAAGAAAAAAAAAGAAAAAAAGACAGTTAAAAAAAAATTAACTTTGAAAGACTACCGAATCATGGTAAAAAAGCCATGAATTCTATGTGCAGTAGTCCCCTAGAGCTGGAGTTCTGCCGTTCTCATTGATGGGCAAACTTGGTCTTGGCTGGCTGTTCTCGCTGATCTTCTGGGGAGGGGCCTGTTGCCGTGGTTTCCAAATGTCTTTGCCGGAGGTGGAATTGCCCCGCCCTTGCCCCCTCCCAGCTAAGTAATCTGCTCGGGTTTGCTCTCCGGGGCTTTTGTTCCCTGCGAGCTTTCCGTACAGCTTTGGAGGCGGAGATTGAAAATGGCGGCCTCCCAATCTCCGCCGCGGAGGAGCCGAGAACTCGGGGCCCCGCTTCTCAGTGAACCCCCAGAGAAAAGCCGTCAGTCACTCCCGTCTCCCCGGTCTCCAGCCGCACTCCGTGCTCACCCGGCCTGTGACCGCGCGTTTCTATCTCTGGCACCCGACCCCGGGTGGAGTCTCCAAACCCAGCAGATCCCTGCGGTGCACTCCCGCACGGCTCCTCCCGGGGGAGGAAGGTGAGTCTCCCCGGATCTGCTGCTTGTTGGTTCCCTGCTGGAGGAGCAGTGGCCCGACTGTGCCGCGGATCACGGTTTATGGCAACCCCGAGGCTGAGAGCCCGCGCCTGGGCTCCGCCTCTGCAGCCGGCTTCCCCGCTCCGATACCTGGGAGCTCTGCCACACTCAGGCACCCCTGGTCTTTCTGTGACCCGTGGGTCCTGAGACCACACTGTCCCGCGAGGGTTCCACCCCCCGCTTAGCCACCAGAGTGACGTCCCCCAGCAGAGCAGACTTTTAAAAGTTCCGATTTTGTGCTCCGTGGTTCTATCACTTGCCAGAAGCGGCCGCCAGAGGCCCCTCCCCCGCCCTCTATCCTCCTGAATATTGCCTCGGATTCACTTCTCCGCACGTCCTACCTTCCAGAAAGTGGTCGCTTTTCTGTTCAGAGAGTTGTTGCTATTCCTTTCTTCGATCTCCTGTTGAGTTTGTTGGTGTTCAGAATGGTTTGATCCCTATCCAGCTGAATTCCTGAGAGGAGACAAAATCCAGGTCTCCTACTCCTCCGCCATCTTGCTCCGCCACCCCCAAAGCTTCTATTATAAGAAAATAGCTAGTGCATGAGAATCCAAAGGTACACTGGACTAGAAATCAATATGAAACTTTTGGTGAAATATTTCTTTTAAAATTTGGTGACATACAAATATAAATATGCCAAAGTTTTACTAGCATTTCAGCTAGCTTAGGATATAGTTAATCATAACATTAAAAACTATAGGAAAAGAAACAAAATTGAAAAGCCCTTCAACCTTGAAGTGCTACTTTATGCACCTATTTTAAGAACTCTTTCTAGGACAAATCATGAAAAATGGAAAATATACCTTCAAAATCTTTTTCCTCCCCTTCTTCAACATATATTTCTATAAGCACCTCTCATACAAGGCTTGATGTTATTAGGTGTTCTGAACAATTTTAAAAGTGGAAAAGACATTGCTATCCTCAAATGACTTAGGGTTTAGCAGAGGGAATAAGACAAGTATACATATAAATGTGATGCAAGTGGGAGAATTTGAAGTCTCAGAAAAGTGGTAAAAAATCTGATTGGAATTGTTGTTGAGTTGACATTGAAATTATAGTTGTTAAACTACCCAACCATGAACACGTAATATCTGCCCCATAAAGTTCTTGTGTATTCCTTATAAGGTTAATTCCAATTCACATTACTATTGTGAATGGATCTCTATTTTGTAGTTGGTTATTGCTGGTGGGGAGGAAAGCTTTTGATTTTTCAAATTGATTCTATAGAATTTGCTGATTTATTTAAATTGCTCTAATAGATGATTGTTTATGTTGGTATAGAACTCAGGAAACTAAGAAAATTCCAAGTTTCTATTCTTTGTCTCAGGAAAACATTTTAGTTTTTAAGTAATAAAGTCAAATATTGTTCTGTGTCATTGGAGAAATCACATGATTGTCCAGTTTGCATTCATTGATTTGGTGAATTATAATTGGTAGACTTTTCTGTTATTCAATAATTTTTTAATCCTAGGTTAAACTTTACCTGATTATTATTTTCAAATACACTATTGAAGTTGGTAGGCTAATATGCTATTATGGATTTTGGCATTTATGTTCATAAGTGAAATGGTCATATACTTTTCTTGTATAGTCACAAACTAATTCTGGAATTGAGGTTTTACTAGCATCCTAAAATCTATTAGGCAACTTCCTCCCCAACCATTTTTAAAATTATGTTGGTATAATACAGGGTTACCCATTCATTGAGGGATTTGTAAACCTTACCTGAAACCCTCTGGGTCTGAGGTTAATTGCTTTGTTACCTACATTTGAGGTATTTATATTTTCTTGCATCAAATTTTGGCAGTTTATGTTCTGGTGGAGAATATGTTGTTTGTCCATTTAATCTAGATTATCCATTTTTTAATAGGGTTGTTCAAATTATCTGTTTATTATTTTAAAAACTTCTATTGTGCCCATACCTATTTGCCTCTGTGTGTTCACTGTTTTTGTATTTGCCTCTCTCTATTCAAAAAAGAGAAAAAGAGAGTTGCTTGAGGAGACTAACAAAGGCTTCATGGATCAGTTGCCTTGGGGGAAGGCAAGACTGCAAGAATAAGGCAATATAAGTGGACAGATGTACGTGAGCAGTCACCTAGGTGAGAAATTTTTGTTTTTGTAATGGAAGAAGTGGATAGAATATTATTCAATATGCTTGGAGTGTAGAATACATATTATAAGGAAACGATCTGGATGAAAATGCCTTATATATAGGTTTGGCACTTGAACTAGGGCAAAAGAACCAATCTAGGACTTTGTTCAAGAGGTAATGATGGGGTCGGGGGGCAGAGCAAGATGGTGGAGGAGTAGGAGACCTGGATTTTGTCTGGTCTCAGGAATTCAGCTGGATAGGGATCCAACCATTCTGAACACCTACAAACCCAATAGGAGATTGAAGAAAAGAATAGGAACAACTCTCTGAACAGAAAAGCGACCACTTTCTGGAAGGTAGGACGTGCAGAGAAGTGAATCAGAGGTGATATTTGGGAGGATAGATGGTCGGGGAGGGGGCCTCTGTTGGCTGCTTCTGGCAAGTGATAGAGCCGCGGAGCACAAAATCGGAACTTTTAGAAGTCGGCTCTGCTGAGGGATGCCGCTCCAGTGGCTAAGCAGGGGGTGGAACCCTCGCAGGACAGTGTGGTCTCAGGACCCTCGGGGTCACAGAAAGACCGGGGGTGCCTGAGTGTGGCAAAGCTCCCAGGTATCGGAGTGGGGAAGCCGGCTGCAGAGACAGAGCCGAGGAGCGGGCTCTCAGCTTGGGGTTGCCATAAACTGTGATCCGCAGCACAGTCAGGCCACTGCTCCTCCAGCAGGGACCCAACAAGCGGCAGATCCGGGGAGACTCCCCTTCCTCCCCTGGGAGGAGCGGCACGGGAGCACACCGCAGGGATCTGCTGGGTTTGGAGACTCCACATGGGGTCGTGTGCCAGAGATAGAAATGCTCTGTCACAGGCCGGTGAGCATGGAGTGCGGTTGGAGACCGGGGAGACGGGAGTGACTGACTGCTTTTCTCTGGAGGCGCACTGAGGAACGGGGCCCTGAGTTCTTGGCTCCTCCAGAGTGGAGATTGGGAGGCTGCCATTTTCACTCTCGTCCTCCAAAGCTGTATGGAAAGCTTGCAGGGAACAGAAGCTCCCGAGAGCAAACCGGAGCAGATTACTTAGCCCGGACCGGCAAGGGCAGGGCAATTCCACCTCCCGTAAAGACATCAGGGAACCACGGCAACAGGCCCCTCCCCCAGAGGATCAGCAAGAACAGCCAGCCAAGACCAAGTTTACTGATCAATGAGAACGGCAGAACTCCGGTGCTAGGGGAATACTGCACATAGAATTCCTGGCTTTTTTTGGTTCCGGGTTGGTGAGCACGTGGAGATTCTGGGACAGAGGCTCCCAGAAAAGGATATGAAACTCCACGCACTTTCCCCCTACCTCACCCTACGCATCTCTTCCATCTGGCTCTTCCTGAGTCATATCCTTTCATGAGAAACCAGTGATCTGGTGTAGGGAGCAAGATGGCGGAGGAGTAGGAGACCTGGATTTCGTCTCCTCTCAGGAATTCAGCTGGATAGGGATCAAACCATTCTGAACACCTACAAACTCAACAGGAGATTGAAGAAAAGAATAGCAACAACTCTCTCATCAGAAAAGCGACCACTTTCTGGAAGGTAGGACGTGCGGAGAAGTGAATCCGAGGCGATATTCAGGAGGATAGACGGCGGGGGAGGGGCTTCCGTCGGCCGCTTCTGGCAAGTGATAGAGCCGCGGAGCACAAAATCGGAACTTTTAAAAGTCTGCTCCGCTGAGGGGCGTCACTCTGGTGGCTAAACGGGGGGTGAAACCCTCCGGGACAGTGTGGTCTCAGGACCCTCAGGGTCACAGAAAGACTGGGGATGCCTGAGTGTGGCAGAGCTCCCAGGTAACAGAGCAGGGAAACCGGCTGCAGAGGCGGAGCCCAGGCGCGGGCTCTCAGCTCTGGGTTGCCATAAACCATGATCCACAGCACATCGGGCCCCTGCTCCTCCAGCAGGGACCCAACAAGCGGCAGATCCAGGGAGACTCCCCTTCCTCCCCCGGGAGGAGCCACGTGGGAGCGCACCGCAGGGATCTGCTGGGTTTGGAGACTCCACATGGGGTCAGGTGCCAGAGATAGAAATGCGCGGTCACGGTCCAGGTGAGCACGGAGTGAGGCCGGAGACCAGGGAGACGGGAGTGACTGACAGCTTTTCTCTGGGGGCTCACTGAGGAGCAGCGCCCCGAGTTCTCGGCTCCTCCAGGGCGGAGATTGGGAGGCCGCCATTTTCACTCTCCGCCTCCAAAGCTGTACGGAAAGCTCGCAGGGAACAAAAGCTCCGGAGAGCAAACCCGAGCAGATTACTTAGCCGGGAGGGGGCAAGGGCGGGGCAATTCCGCCTCTGGCAAAGACATTTGGAAACCACGGCAACAGGCCCCTCCCCAGAAGATCAGCGAGAACAGCCAGCCAAGACCAAGTTTACCGATCAATGAGAATGGCAGAACTCCAGCGCTAGGGGAATACTGCACATAGAATTCATGGCTTTTCCCCATGATTCTTTAGTCTTTCAAAGTTAATTTTTTTTTTAACTGTGTTTTTTTTTTTGAATTTTTCTTTTTCCCTTTTTCAACCAATATCTTATCAATCCCTTTTTTAAAAAAAACATTTTTATTTTTCATTTTTAGAGTCATATTCTATCCCTTTATAGTAGTTACCCGTATTTTTGGCATATATATATAAGTTTTTCTCTCTTTAAAATTTTGAGATAGTTTCTTCTAACAGATTAAAATATACCCTAAATCTCTAGTATATGGTGTTTTCTACTCCCCTGCCTGATCACATTCTCTCCCTTTTTTTTCTTTTTTCTTTTTTTTAAATCCTCTTCTTTCTTTTTTCAAACAACTTCTTATCAATTCCTTTTATAAAATTTTTTATAATTTCCATCTTTACAGTCATATTCCATCCCTTCATCATATCAACCCTTATTTTTGTACATATATAAGTTTTCTTTCTTTAAAATTTTGGGAGGCACTTCCTTCTAAAAGACCAAAATACACCCCAAATCTAGTGTGTGGCACTGATCTATATACCAGCCTGATCATATTTGATCACATTCTGTTTGTTGTTGTTGTTGTTGTTGTTTTGTTTTGTTTGTTTTTGTTTGTTTTTATCTTTATCTTTTTCTTTTTCTTTTTTTTCTTTTTCTTTTTTCCCTCTTTCCCTTTCTATTTCCACTGCTTCAAGTCTTTTCTGATTTGTTTAAAGTATATTTTCTGGGGACGCTGTTACTCTGCTAGCATTTTGTTCTCTCATTAATCTATTCTCCTCTGCACAAAATGACAAGATGGAAAAAATCACCTCAACAAAAAGAACTAGAGGTAGTACCAACTGCCAGGGACCTACTCAATACGGACATTAGTATGATGTCAGATCTAGAGTTCAGAATCATCACTTTAAAGATACTAGCTGGGCTTGAAAAAAATATGGAAGTTATTAGAGAAACCCTTCCTGGAGAAGTAAAAGAACTAAAATCTAACCAAGTCGAAATCAAAAAGGCTATTAATGAGGTACAATCAAAACTGGGGGCGCTAACTGCTAGGATAAACGAGGCAGAAGAGGGAATCAGTGACATGGAGGACCAAATGATGGAAAATAAAGAAGCTGAGAAAAAGAGAGATAAACAACTACTGGATCACAAGGGCAGAATTCGAGAGATAAGCAATACCATAAGACGAAACAACATTAGACTAATTGGGATGCCAGAAGAAGAAGAAAGAGAGAGAGGGGCAGAAGGTATATTGGAGCAAATTATAGCAGAGAACTTCCCTAATTTGGGGAAGGAAACAGGCATCAAAATCCAGGAAGCACAGAG
>NW_025410395.1:0-7748 GCF_002201575.2 Neomonachus schauinslandi
CCCTCCCGCCGCGGCGCCGCGCCCGGGGGTGGGGGGTAACGTGGGGGAGGAGCGCGCCGGCCGCGGCCCGCCACCCGCCCTGTGCCCGGGCGTCGCTCCGGTGCCCGCAGCCGCCCTCCGGTGACGCCCGGACCCCTGTCCTCTTCAGGATCAGCCTGCCCCCCTCCCAGCATTACCCTCTTGCAAGCCACCCATAATTTCCATGCCTTTGCCCCAGGCCCAACCCCTAGTGATATTTCTTGGCCCCATTCCCCACATTGCAGGCCCTCACCATCCGCCTTAAACACCTTTAGGAAATGATGCTTTCGGGAGGAACATCTGCCCGCAGCAGTCCACACAGCCCCTCTTCAGCCAGCGCACAAAGAGCAGCACACGGGGGTCGACCCACATACAGGCTGTCCACACGGCATCTACCCAGAGAGCACACAGACCCAAAGTACACAGGCAGGCACTCAGCCCAACACATGGTCCACACACACGCAAGACACACACACAGTGTACGCACTGCACACTCACCTTCTGTACCTCTACGAGGCACCCCGAGCCAACACACAAACTACACTGTCCTTCTGTACATACACACGGCCCACGCGGACAGCACACACACATAACCCACACTCTGACTCTACTCTTCCCCGTTGCTTCCAGACTGCACTTTTACTCCCTGAGATAATCGTTGTCATCAGATCATCTCACAAAGGGAGGGTTACAGATGGTGACAAATTGGCAGGGAAAAAAACAGTCATGCACGGATATTTAAAGAAAAGACGTGCTAACACTTCTAACTTGAGGAAAGCAAACCATTTTATTTGGGAGGTTTACAAGAAAAAAAAAACGAGCAATATTTAACTGAAAGGCAATAATGTGGCATCTATGCATCTGCCATCTGCCTTCCATATTGTCATTCCTTAATCAGGCCTGGTGGTGTTGCAGTTGGCTGCACTGAAAGAGTGCCTAGTGGGTTTTTTTGCCACAGTTTTAAAAAAAGTGCCTCGTCCTCCTCCCTCTTCCCCCAACAGAGTACATGAGTTTGACCTGAGAAGGCTCAGAATGGTGGCAAATCCATAATCCATTTCTCGACACTCACCTCAGTCCTCAGCTTGCTGCATGAGGTTCTAATATGGGCTGCTCTTATGGCTGAGAAGGGGGGTGGATGATGAATTGATCAGGCTGAGAATGTTGGATCGCTTTCTTTGGCATTTACACACACACACACACACACCGCCAATTTCATGTTCTCAAATAGGAGACAGTAAAATGTTATAGGTAGGATGAAAGATTCTGGATTCACACTCAATGTCATCACTTGTAAAATTGAAATAAGAATAGTACCCATGTCAAAAGACAGTGTCTGGCATGTAAAGGGCACTCAATGTGTGAGCTGCTATTTTTGTGTTACTGTTGTTAAAATCCTATGGATAGAAATGAGAATTTTAAGGTTGGAGGACGGCTGTTCTATTCCCTCCAGGTAGATGGGTTCTAGGTTAATTAGGGGTTCCCTGAGCAAGAAGCTTCACATTCAGCCATACTGGGGTCTGCAGCAGCAAGGCCTTGGAATATCCACTTGGGACAGTTTTCCGAAGTTGTTTGTGTTCACTCTGATGACAATGTGGCATCACAGCACTCACCTCTTTCCCTTATCACCCCCAAAGCTGGATGAAGGGGAATGTGGCAGCAGGGGCAGTCTGGCCCATGGGAAATTCCACCATGGCATGACCATGTGAGTGTAACCAAAGCTACTATGTAAGAACTTCCTGGCAACAGGCTCCTTAGAAATAGTCCTGTTGCTCCATGCCACAATGGAAATAGCAAGCTTATATAGCACTTTAGTATGTGCCAGCCACTGTTGTAAGTCCTTTACATCTAGGTTCTCTTTTACCCTCGTGGTGATTATGAAGCCATTTTACGGATGAGGAAACTGAGGCATAGAGAGACTAAGAGTCACACGGCTAGTAAGTAGCAGAGCTGGGATTCAAACCCAGGCATTCTGGCTGCTTTCTGGAGAGCACTTTGGCAACAGGAATCAAAAGGAGGATATACTTCCTCCCAACATTAGTTGCTGGTCTTCTGTCACATTTTCTCTGCAAGGGTAAGGGGAAACACATCAGTTTTCAAGCCAGACAGAACTGGACTCAAATCTGGGCTCAAATCTTGATCAGCTGTATGATCTTTATCAAGTTACTTGAAAGCTCAGACCCTTAATTTTCTTCATCTGTAAAATGGGAACAGTCATCAGTGTCTCAGAGAGTTGCTGTGACAATTACATGCAACCACTTAGGAGAGAGCCTGGTACCTAGTTTTACAGTGCTCTCAGTTTCACCAGGCTTGCCCTAAATGCACATTTCCTTTCCATGTCTCTTTCCTGATTCAAATCATTTATTAGGCTCATAACTATTCCTGATTACATGTTAAATACCCAGTATGAGAGGCTTGGAGGTTGCTCTACTCTATAATTCTATTTTCTTTTCTCTATGTTTAACACCTTTGTCTCTTTTCTTCTCTCTCATTCTATTATTTTCTTCCTCTCTATCTTTTCTGCTCTTCTTTTTGTATTCCTAAAATAATCTTTCTTTTGGTCTTTTTTTTTTTCCCTTCTAAATTGATTGTGAATTGAGAGGAAATGGAAAACAGTTATATGCTAAACTTAGAAGGACAACGTAGTCGTCAAGATAACAAGACACATTAATGTCCAGTATTGACAAAGATGGGAAATATGGGCACTCTCTAGATTGTTGGTGGTTTATAAATTGATATAACTTTTTTGGCAATATGAGTCAAAAGGTGTAAGTGTAGGCGCCTGGGTAGCTCAGTTGGTTAAACGTCTGCCTTTGGCTCAGGTCATGATCCCAGGGTCCCTGGATGAGTCCCACATCGGGCTCCCTGCTCCACGGGAAGTCTGCTTCTCCCTCTGCCCCTCCCCCCACTCGTTCTCTCAATCTGTCGTGCTCTCTCTCAAATAAATCAATAAAATCTTTTTTTTTTTTTTAAGGTGTAAGTGTATATACTCTGAACCAGAAAGTCTAATTCTGGGAAATTGTTCCAGGAAATAAGCATTATCTATAGGATGTTTGTATTAGTTAGCTTTTGCTGCAGAACAAACCTCCCCAAACTTTGTGGCTTAAAATAGCAAACATTTATTATTTCTTATGTACTTCAGGTTGATTGGATGGTTCTTTGGTTCCACATCAGCTCAGCAAGAGCTGGATGATATAGCTGAATGGCCTCACTGCCATGTTTGGGCCTCAGTTGGGATGACTGGGCCCTGGCTCTATGTGGTGTCTCTTCCAGTAGTCTAGCCCAGGCTCCTTCATATGGTGGTCTAAGGATTCCCAGAAACAAAAAAACGGGGCAAGCCCCAGTATGTAAACAGTTTTCAAGCCTCTGCCTGTCCCACATATCCTAATGTCCTGATTGGGCAAAACAAGTCAAATGGTCAAGCCCAGATTCAGGGAGGGAGAAATAGAATTTACTACTTGATTGGAGGAGCTACAAAATATTGGGACCATTTTTTCCCTACAAGATTTATTCATCACAGCTCGGTCTGTAATAACAACAAAACCAAACAGGGGCACCTGGGTCGCTCAGTCGGTTAAGCGACTGACTCTTGATTTCAGCTCAGGTCATGATCTCAGGGTCCTGGGATGGAGCCCCACTTCAGGCCCCCGCTTCAGGCTCTGTGCTCAGTGGGGAGTCTGCTTGAGG
This sequence comes from Neomonachus schauinslandi, assembly GCF_002201575.2. Taxonomy (NCBI): domain Eukaryota; kingdom Metazoa; phylum Chordata; class Mammalia; order Carnivora; family Phocidae; genus Neomonachus; species Neomonachus schauinslandi. The sequence continues at coordinate 3,703 of NW_025410395.1, forward strand.
ATTGTCTCCCTCTCCCTTTGCCCCTCTCCCAGCTCTCTCTCTCTAAATTAACTAAATAAATCTTTAAACAAACAAAAGCTTAGAGGACTAGAAAAAAAAAAAGAGTAGAGGTCTTGTTGAATAAATCAAACAACCATACAATGGGATAACAATGTAACATTTACAAAGGATGGAAAAGAAGAGTTAATGCTCTGGGAAAATATTCTCCATATAGAATGAAATGGGGGAGTAAAAGGGTTACAGAATCTCATTTTTGTGAAGCAAAAATGTATAAAAGCCCAGATTTTAAAAAAGAGATTGGAAGGACAGCAACAAAATGTTAACATATCTAATGATGAGATTACTTTTAATTTCTTCCTTATGCTTTCCTGAATATATAGCTAACAATTCTATTGTCTTGCACTTACCTAAGGATTTTATATATGTTGATTTACTTAATCCTCACAATGACCCAATAAGATATAGTCTAGCAGTATCATTGTCCCTATTTTACAGATGAGGAACCTAAGACACAGGGAAGCTTACCAACATACCCAACATCACACATCAGGTAGAAGGCAGATCCTCTATTTGATTCTAAATTCCATGCTCTTAACTAATATTCTTTCTTCTAAGTCAATTGACTTGTCTGGGACCAGAGTGTGATGTTTGGTAAATGGTCTATATCATTAGTTTTAAACCTTTAAAAAAATCATCAAAAACTTTTTATTGTGAAAGTAATATACTCCATAAGTATATGGAATAAAAAGATGAAATTCCACCTGCGAGGATCCCAGTACCATCCTCAGAGAAAACCATTATTAGCAGTTGAGTATGTATCCTTTCAGATCTTTCTTTTATATGCATTTACATACCTAAACACACAGTGTGTATGTGTATGTGTGTGTGTGTGTGTGTGGGTGTGTATGCATAAACGTGTGTGTATACTTTTTCCCCCATATATGAAATCACACTCTACAGTCATTATTTGGTGACATTTTGGCAGGCTTTGGAGATCTTACTATGTCAATCCGCACAGATCTGCCTTATCCTTTTTTGTGATTTATCAGCCTCTGCTAAATAGAATGAGTCCCAGAAATACCCTCCTGGTATGGACTTCCTTCAACAGGGTGAGAGCAAAGGGCCCCAGAGAGAGTTTAAGGAAGGAGAAACATAGTTGCCAGAGATGTAAAAAGATGAACCCCAAATATTTGTAACAGGTTGCATTTGTTTCCTAGGATTGCTGTAACAAAGTACCGCAAACTGAGTGGCTTAAAACAACAGAAACTTATTCTCTCACAGTTCTGGAGGTGAAAAGTCCAAAATAAAAGTATGGGCAAGACCATACTCCCTGGGAAGGTTCTAGGGAAGAACCTTTCCTTGCCTCTTCCAGCTTCTTGTGGATCCCAGCAATCCTTGGTGTTCCTTGGCTTGTAGGAACTCCTATCTCCCCTTCCTCACATAGCCTTCTTCCTTGTGTGTATGTGTCTTTGTGCATCTGTCCTCTTACAAAAACATCAGTGACTGGATTTAGGACCCACTCTAATCCAGTATGACCTCATCTTAATTTAACTAATTACATCTGCAAAGACCCTATTTCCAAATAAGGTTACATTCTGAGGTTCCAGGTGGATGTAAATTTTAGGGGGGCCCTATCCAACCTACTACACAGGCCTGAAGTTTCCACCTGAATAAAATTGCTATTATTACTCAAGTGTCAAAAAGCATAGTATTCTGTTTAGAACATATGGATCAAGTCCACTAGGTTTTGAGAGATTTCAGTTGAGAAATTCAATGCATTGTCATGAAAGTCCAAACAAACATAATTTCATTTTAGCTGTGAAAATGAATTTTCATCTCATGGACAGTGATGCAGAACTTCAGAATTTTAAGTAGAGGATCACAATTTAAAGAACACTCCCCCCCCCCATTTTTACAACATAGCTGTAGCTTATATCATTCTGTATCTTTACAATTTTGTACTTAGGTCTTTTGCTTTAATCATGACCTACCACACACAACAGGGACAGGAATAAGATTATTTAAGAAGGAGTTAACCAAATGAATTCCAAGTTCAATGGTTATTTCTCCAATCTTTTCATTCTGGGAGTAGACAAGAGAATAATTTCAATTCCCCACCAGCGCTCTTATCTCATGCTTGGCAAGAACTCTCTTGGTCCCTTTAGCACTTTTGGTGAGGGACAGCTCATTACCTCCTGAGACAATCCACTTCATGTCAGGACAACAATTTCATCTACAAAACTGTCCTTAAGGTAGGTTCTATCATCTCTAATGCTTCAGACTAGAAAATGGAGGCTCAGAGAGGTATGCATATTATGCAAACGGATGAGGAAAAGCTTGGAGGGATATCTGTCAAAGGTTTCATGCAAGTTTCTGTATTTTCCTAAAATGTTACAAGTGAACGAGAACGAATTTTTTTTTAAGATTTTATTTTTAAGTAATCTCTACACCCAAAGTGGGGCTTGAACCTACAACCCCAAGATCAAGAGCAGCACACTCCACTGACTGAGCCAGCCAGGCACCCCAAAATGAATGTACTTTTTAAAACTATAATTATGGGGCCTTCAGTTCAAGGTCATACAGAAAGTGGCAGAGCCAGGATTGGAACCCATTTCTAGACAACCTCTAGTGGGGGTAGAATTTTCTGGACTCTCTCCTAGTGACCCTGAGCTTCAGCATCTCTTGTCCCTCCAGATCTCAGGGCTCCTTTCATTCCAGCTGGGCCTCCAGGTTTGGCCCTCATCCCAGAGGGCAGGATGCAGCTGGGGAGGACTAGATAGGGATGGGCCTCTAGGTCTGAGGCCTTGAGTGAATCTTACACAGACGTATTCTCTGGCACTACTCCCGTCGCCAATCCTGGTCCCTGAGGGCAGCCACCATGGCATTAGCCTCTGCATCCCTGGGACTAACACTTGGTGAGGAGTTGGAGGAAGGAGACCCAGCACCAGGCAACTTCACTAACTGTGTGATTTGAAGGGAAGGAGGTAAAGCGCTTCAGGGACAGTGGAGACCCCCTCAGCCTCGGGTATAGACTGAATGTACGGGAGGCTTATTACCCTAATCGTTGCTGTCGTCAGCTACGCCAAGTGTGGGACCTCCCCCCACCCCCAAGGCCAGTGATTGCGCCAGAGCCCCTGCGCGCTAGCAAGCAGGTGACGCGGCTGCGGACGGCCCGCTGCGGGTAGGGGAGAGAGAACCTTTCCCGTCTGTGCAGGGGGAACTGTCACGTGACCCCCCACAACGCGGGGGGGTGTACCCTCTGTCCCTCGTCTTCTACCTCCGGATACCCACGGGCGCGCGCCGCGTCCTCAGGCGCTCCCGGCTTCCCCCGCGTCACCTGCAGCCAGGGCGCCCCCCGCGACGCCACCATTCATTCCTCCTATACGGCGCGCGCAGCCCGAACCTCCAGGGCCAGGAGAACTGCGGTGCACTGGAGGCGCTTTGAGCTCGAGTTTCGGCGCCAGCAGCAGGGGTGGGGGGTCTGCCCTGGTGCGCGCGCGTCGGCCCAGTTACCGAGATTCCTCCTAGGAGAGACCGAAATACACAGACTCAGGAGATGGTTACAGTGGCGCGTAGGTACGGGGGCCAAGCATGGAGACATACAGAAAGGTAGAGACACTCCTAAGAAACAGAAGTAGACAGAGACTGTGACACAAGGAGATACGGGGCGCAGAAACAGATACAGACACAGAGAGATAGACTGATACATAGATAGGCAGACAGACACAGACCGGCAGTCAAAGAAACACTCCAGATAAACAGTTAAGACCCAAAGACCAATCCGACACAAACGCGCCAACCGCGGTGACACCACCCACCCGCCTGAGCTATTCTCGCGTCGGCGGGTTCGCACAGTCCAGCACACCTAACCGGTATGGGACCTTCCCCCCCCCCCCCCCCCCCCCCCCTGCCCCCCCTCCCGACGCCGCGCCCGACTCCACGCTTCTGGTCCCGCCCCGCCCCCCAATTCCCAGTTCCCCTTCCTCGCCTCTAAGAGCCTCCTTGCCTGACCCTCCTCCCGCCCCTCGGGGGCCGGTCTCCCTCCC
>NW_025410396.1:0-7743 GCF_002201575.2 Neomonachus schauinslandi
CATCAAAATCCTAAAGGAGAACACAGGCAGCAACCTCTTCGACCTCAGCAACTTCTTCCTAGAAACAATGCCAAAAGCAAGGGAAGCAAGGGCAAAAATGAATTATTGGGACTTCATCAAGATAAAAAGCTTTTGCAAAGCAAAAGAAACAGTCAACAAAACCAAAAGACAATCGACAGAATGGGAGATGATATTTGCAAATGACATATCAGATAAAGGGCTAGTATCCCAAATCTATAAAGAACTTCATAAACTCAACACCTGAAGAACAAATGATCCAATCAGGAAATGGGCAGAAGACATGAACAGACATTTTTCCAAAGAAGACATCCAAATGGCCAACAGACACATCAAAAAGTGCTCAACAGGGGCGCCTGGGTGGCTCAGTCGGTTGAGCGACCGCCTTCGGCTCAGGTCATGATCCCAGGTCCTGGGATCGAGCCCCGCATCAGGTTCCTTGCTCAGTCGGGCAACCTGCCTCTCCCTCCGCCTGCCGCTCTCCCTGCTTGTGCTCGCTCTCTCGCTCTCTCTCTCTCTGACAAATAAATAAATAAAATCTTTAAAAAAAAAAAAAAAAAGTGCTCAACATCGCTCAGCATCAGGGAAGTCCAAATCAAAACCTCAATGAGATACCACCTCACACCAGTCAGAATGGCTAAAATTAACAAGTCAGGAAATGACAGATGTTGGCGGGGATGCGGGAAAGGGGAACCCTCCTACACTGTTGGTGGGAATGCAAGCTGGTGCAGCCACTCTGGAAAACAGTATGGAGGTTCCTCAAAAATTTGAAAATATAGCTGCCCTATGACCCAGCAATTGCACTACAGGGTATTTACCCCCAAGATACAAATGTAGTGATCCGAAGGGGTACATACAGCCCGATGTTTATAGCAGCAGTGTCCACAATAGCCAAAGTATGGAAAGAGCCAAGATGTCCATCAACAGAGGAATGGATAAAGAAGATGTGATATATATATACAATGGAATATTATGCAGCCATCCCGAGGAATGAAATCTTGCCATTTTCAACATCGTGGATGGAACTGGAGGGTATTATGCTGAACGAAATAAGTCAATCAGAGAAAAACATGTATCATCTAATCTCACTGATATGAGGAATTCTTTTTATTTCTTTTTATTCTTATGTTAATCCCCATACATTACATCATTAGTTTTAGATGAAGTGTTCCATGATTCATTGTTTGTGCATAACACCCAGTGCTCCATGCAGAATGTGCCCTCCTCAATACCCACCACCAGGCTAACCCATCCTCCCACCCCCCTCCCCTCTAGAACTCTGATTGTTTTTCAGAGTCCATCGTCTCTCATGGTTCGTCTACCCCTCCGATTTCCCCCGCTTCATTCTTCCCCTCCCGCTACCTTCTTCTTCCTTTTTTTTTCTTAAAATATATTGCATTATTTGTTTCAGAGGTACAGATCTGAGATTCAACAGTCTTGCACAATTCACAGCGCTTACCAGAGCACATACCCTCCCCAGTGTCTATCACCCAGTCACCCCATCCCTCCCACCCCACCCCCCACTCCAGCAACCCTCAGTTTGTTTCCTGAGATTAAGAATTCCTCATATCAGTGAGATCATATGATACATGTCTTTCTCTGTTTGACTTATTTCACTCAACATAATACCCTCCAGTTCCATCCACGCCGCTGCAAATGGCAAGATCTCACTCCCCTTGATGGCTGCATAATATTCCATTGTATATATATACTACATCTTCTTTATCCATTCATCTGTCGATGGACATCTTGGCTCTTTCCACAGTTTGGCTGTTGTGGACATTGCTGCTATAAACATCGGGGTGCACGTACCCCTTCGGATCCCTACTTTTGTATCTTTGGGGTAAATACCCAGTAGTTCAGTTGCTGGATCATATGGTAGCTCTATTTTCAACTTTTTGAGGAACCTCCATAGTTTTCCAGAGTGGCTGCACCAGCTTGCATTCCCACCAACAGTGTAGGAGGGTTCCCCTTTCTCCGCATCCCCGCCAACATCTGTCATTTCCTGACTTGTTAATTTTAGCCATTCTGACCGGTGTGAGGTGGTATCTCATTGAGGTTTTGATTTGTATTTCCCTGATGCCAAGCGATATTGAGCACTTTTGATATGAGGAATTCTTAATCTCAGTAAACAGACTGAGAGTTGCTGGAGTGGTGGGGGGTGGGAGGGATGGGGTGGCTGGGTGATAGACATTGGGGAGGGTATGTGCTATGGTGAGTGCTGTGAATTGTGTAAGACTGATGAATCACGATCTGTACCTCTGAAACAAATAATACATTATATGTTAAAAAAAAAAAAAAGAAGATGGTAGGAAGGGAGAAATGAAGGGGGGAATCGGAGGGGGAGTCGAATCATGAGAGACTATGGACTCTGAGAAACAAACTGAGGATTCTAGAGGGGAGTGGGTGGGGGGATGTGTTAGCCTGGTGTTGGGTATTAAAGAGGGCATGTACTGAATGGAGCACTGGGTGTTCTATGCAAACAATGAATCATGGAACACTACATCAAAAACTAATGATGTAATGTATGGTGATCAACATAATATAATATAATAAAATTTAAAAAAGACAAAATGCAATACCAAAAAAAATCATATACTGTAATTTTCATTCATTTTCAGGAAATAAGTTGCTTTAATTTTCTTTTATTTTTTAAAAGGTTTATTTATTTCTTTATTTGACAGAGCAAGGCACAGCAAGAGAAGGAACACAAGCAGGGGGAGTGGGAGAGGGAGAAGCAGACTCCCCGCTGAGTAAGGAGCCCGATGCGGGGCTCCATCCCAGGATCCTGAGATCTTGACCTGAGCCAAAGGCAGACGCTTAATGGCTGAGCCACCCAGGCACTCCAGTTGCTTTAATTTTCTAATGAGTAAAAGATTGGCATAATAATTTACTAGTGTAAAATGTTGAAACAACGAGGATGTGTTTAAAGATGTGTTTACACATGAAAGTTTCTCTTCACTACCATTTCTTCCCGCCTTGCTCCCATCTCACTCCTTCCTAGATATAACCCCAGCTAACAATTTGTTGTGTATCTTTCTAATGGTTTTCTATCATACACATGCAAAGGTACCTGCATATACCCATTGATGATATGATTCTTGCTGAGTGGACTCATACTACTTTTACAGATCTTCAACTTGATTTTGTTACTTAAACTGGTATGTTTATGTTTTTCTCCACATCCACTTACCCAATGATGGCATTCCTTTTAATAGTTGCATAGTTTGTCTTGGTATGGTTATACTGATTCTCAGTGGGAGGGGGCCATCTTGACTTGTAGGGTATATATGACAATGTCTAGAGATATTTTTGGTTACACCTGGAGGGGGGATGCTTTTGGCATCTAGTGGGTAGAGATCAGGGACTCTGCTAAACATTTTACAATTATAAGACAGACTGTTGCTGCAAAGAATATTGAGGTCAAAAGTTAATAGTGCTGAGGTCAGAAAATCCAGGGCTATAACATAAAATTTTCCTTATTTCTAGTTATTTAGATTTCACTAATCACTTATATATATACTTACAACTTTATGTACTCTGTGCAAGCCAGTAGTAGATCCAGATTTTGTGGGTATTTCAGCTTATACAATATTGGTCTTTAGGAACATGGTTATGGAATTAAAAATATAAATCTGTGGTCTGTGCAAGTGAGTGGCCCTGAAACTTCCCAGTAAATAGTTTCTGGTTCAATTATTTCTGTAAGACAGATTCCCAGAGGTGGAACTGCTAGGTCAATGAGCATGGCCCCTATCATAAAATGAATGTTTGTGTCCCCCCACAAAATTCATATATTGAAACTTAATCTCCAATGTGATAATATTTGGAGGGGGGCTTTTGGGAGGTGAATAGGTCATGAGGTCATTTGGGAGGTGATTAGGTCATGAAGGTCATTCACTAATCTCCTAAATAGAATTAATGCCTTTGTAAAGGAGACCCCAGAAAATTCCCTTACCCCCTCTGCCATATGAAGAAATATGTGAAGGAGAAGGTTATCTATGAACTATGAAGTGGGGTCTCACCAGACAGAATATGACCATGTTGGCACCCTGAATTTGGACTTCCAGCCCCCAGAACAGTGAGAAATAAATTCCTGTTGTTTATAAGCAACCCAGTCTATGGTATTTTTGTTATAGCAGCCATGGTGATGAAGATAGCCCTTTATATTTTGGGCTATGACATTAGATTGCTTTCCAAAAAGGCTCTCACAACTTACTCTTTTACTCTTGTAATGAAAAAGTGTTTTTTTTTCCAGAGGGCATTTTGGCAATATGTATCAACATTTTACCTAGCAAGTTAAAATAGGAATCTCATTTCTCAAAATTAATCCAACAGAAATGATCCTTAAGTGGATATGGGGGGAAATATGTATATGATATGTAGTCAGAATGGCATTATAATCATAGCAAAGAATTGAAAACCAGTTCAAGCCTAATACCAGGACATTGGTTAAAAGAATTATGACATAATTTATATTATGCTGATATAGAAAGGTTAGATATGCAAGCAGGCTTTTAGCTTATGGGGTATGTTTTAAGCCCATAACTTCAGAACTTAATCCTGTGTCTTCACAACTCCCAGGGCCTCTGTGTTTCTTTATTGCAGGCTTCCAGCATTCCCTAACAGATGAGAGCTAGCAAGGTGATGATAGAAGACAGATTTCATGATATCAGTTTGGTGTCCTATTTGCTACCCAGATCCTTCTTGGTGAGAGACAAATTCAGGCCAGTGGTTTGGCCCACCTCTAGGGGTTGAGAGCCACAGGATCAGGACCTTTCTGTAAGAGTAATTGGACTTATTTCTACTACTCTTAGCTGGATTTTAGAGCAGCAACATTTGAGGCAAGGGCAGCTTTGAAAAGTGCCAGCAAACCCCAAATCCACTGGAGGAGAAGGTTGGTCTGGGAATCATTTTTAACAGATTTTCCTATGCAGCCATTAAAAAGTGGTAGAGTAATGTCTATGTTTCATAATATATTGTGAGTGGAAAAAAGAGTTATATAAACTTGCCTTTGTAAAATAAATATATTCATGTGCTTATCAATATGGACTATATATGTATGTTAAATTTCATATATGCATGTATGATAGATGTGTATATACATGTTGAAAAAAATGAAAAGATACACACCAAGTTTGTTAATGGTGGTTATCTCAGCAATGTGGGCAAACAGGAGAATTTTTTGTTTGTTTCAAGTTTTGATTTAAATTCTAGTTAGTTAACATATAGTGTAATATTGGTTTCAGGAGTAGAATTTAGTTATTCATCACTTACATATAACACCCAGTGGTCATCAAAATAAGTGCCCTCCTTAATACCCATTACCCATTTAGCCCATTCCCCACTCACCTCCCCTCCATCAACCCTCACTTTGTTCTCTATACTTGAGTCTCTTACAGTTTGCCACCATCTCTTTTTTTTCCCTTCCTTCCCCAATGTTCACCTCTTTTATTTCTTAAATTCCACATATGAGTGAAATCATATGGTATTTGTCTTTCTTGGACTGACTTATTGCCCTTAGTATAATACACTTTTGCTCCATCAACATCATTGTAAGTGGAAAGATATCATTCTATTTGATGCCTTATATTCTATTGTATGTATATACCACATCTTCTTTAACCAATCAACAGTCAATGGACATTAAGGTTCTTTCCATAATTTGGCTATTGTTGATAATACTGCTATAAACATTGGGATGTATGTGCCCCTTTGATTCACTATTTTTGTATCCTTTGGGTAAATACTTGGTAGTGCAAATGCTGGGTCATAGGGTAGTTCTATTTTTAACTTTTTGAGGAAATTCCATACTGTTTTCCAGAGTGACTGCACCAGTTTGCATTCCCACGAACAGTGTAAGAGTGTTCCCCTTTCTCCACATCATCATCAACATCTGTTGTTTCCTGTGTTGTTAATTTTAGCCATCCTGACAGGTTGAGGTCATATCTCATCATGGTTTTGATTTGTATTTCCCTAATGATGAGAGATGTTGAACATCTTTTCAGGTGTCCATTAGCCATTTGGATGTCTTCTTTGGAGAAATGTCTATTCAGTCTTCTGCTGATTTCTTAACTGGATTATTTGTTTTTTTCTGTGATGAGTTTGACAAATTCTTTATAGATTTTGGATATTAACCCTTTATTAGATATGTCATTTACACATATCTTTTCCCATTCCATAGGCCTCCTTTCAGTTTTGTTGAGTGTTTCCCTGGCTGTGCAGAAGCTTTTATCTTAATGAACTGTCAATAGTTCATTTTTGGCATTTGTTTCTTGCACCTTAGGATATGTCTAGTAATAAGTTACTATGGCTGAGGTCACAGAGGTTGCTGTCTGTGTTCTCCTCTAGGATTTTTAAAAAATTTTTTTATTGTTATGTTAATCACCATACATTACATCATTACTTTTAGATGTAGTGGTCCATGATTCATTGTTTGTGCATAACACCCAGTGCTCCATGCAGAATGTGCCCTCCATAATACCCATCACCAGGCTAACCCATCCTCCCACCCCCTTCCCCTCTAGAACCCTCAGTTTGTTTTTCAGAGTCCATCATCTCTCATGGTTCGTCTCCCCCTCTGATTTCCCCCCCTTCATCCTTCCCCTCCTGCTATCTTCTTCTTCTTCTTCTTTTTTTTTTTCTTAACATATATTGCATTATTTGTTTCAGAGGTACAGATCTGAGATTCATCAGTCTTGCACAATTCACAGCGCTTACCAGAGCATATACCCTCCCCAGTGTCCATCACCCAGTCACCCCATCCCGCCCATCCTAGCCCCCACTCCAGCAACCCTCAGTTTGTTTCCTGAGATTAAGAATTCCTCATATCAGTGAGGTCATATGATACATGTCTTTCTCTGTTTGACTTATTTCACTCAGCATAATACCCTCCAGTTCCATCCACGTCATTGCAAATGACAAGATCTCATTCCTTTTGATGGCTGCATAATATTCCATTGTATATATATATACCACATCTTCTTTATCCATTCATCTGTCGATGGACATCTTGGCTCTTTCCACAGTTTGGCTATTGTGGACCTTGCTGCTATGAACATTGGGGTGCACGTACCCTTTCGGATCCCTACATTTGTATCTTTGGGGTAAATACCCAGTAGTGCAATTACTGGATCATATGGTAGCTCTATTTTCAACTTTTTGAGGAACCTCCATACTGTTTTCCAGAGTGGCTGCACCAGCTTGCATTCCCACCAACAGTGTAGGAGGGTTCCCCTTTCTCCGCATCCCTGCCAACATCTGTCGTTTCCTGACTTGTTAATTTTAGCCATTCTGACTGGTGTGAGGTGGTATCTCATTGAGGTTTTGATTTGAATTTCCCTGATGCCGAGCAATGTTGAGCACTTTTTGATGTGTCTGTTGGCCATTTGGATGTCTTCTTTGGAAAAATGTCTGTTCATCTCTTCTGCCCATTTCCTGATTGGATTCTTTGTTCTTTGGGTGTTGAGTTTGATAAGTTCTTCATAGATTTTGGATACTAGCCCTTTATCTGATATGTCATTTGCAAATATCATCTCCCATTCTGTCGATTGTCTTTTGGTTTTGTTGACTGTTTCTTTTGCTGTGCAAAAGCTTTTTATCTTGATGAAGTCCCAGTAGTTAATTTTTGCCCTTGCTTCCCTTGCCTTTGGTGATGTTTCTAGGAAGAAGTTGCTGCAGTTGAGGTCGAAGAGGTTGCTGCCTGTGTTCTCCTTTAGGATTTTGATG
>NW_025410397.1:0-7737 GCF_002201575.2 Neomonachus schauinslandi
CAGCCCGCGCGCCCGCCGCCCGCCGGCTCCTGGCGGTTTTTCGTTGGCAAAGTTGCGCGGCCCCCTCGAGGGGGGCGCCGCGCGGTCCCCCGCCCCAGCGCCGCCGCCGCCCCTTCAGGCCGCCGCGCGGGAAGGCCCAGCTGGCGGCCCCGCTTTTTTACCTGCCGGGAGTTTTCGCGCGCGCCCTCGCTCGATCGCTGGCTTTTCCCCTTCTCGCGCTCGTTTTCTTTCTTTCTTTCCTTCTTTTCGCTTCCCCGCGCGGGCGCTTTTTCCGCTCGCGCCACCCGCGCTCGGCCGCTCGCGCCCTCCTTCCTGCTGGGCTCGGCGGAGCGGGGCGGCCGGCAGCTCTCCCCGCCCCCCTCCACCCGCGCTCCGGCGGAGGCGGCGGCGGCGGCGGCGCTCCGCGCTCCGACTCATTCCAATATGGCACGGGTGCAGGGCGCATGCGCCCGCGCCCCCCCCCCATCCGCGCTTCTCCCGGCAGCCCGCGCCCCTCGCGCCGCGCGCGTGGCGCCCCCGGGCCGGGCCTCCCCGAGCCGACCCGCAAGTCTTCCAGCCCCGGCTGGGGCCGCGCGGGATGCGAGGTGTTCGGGCAGTGAGGGGCCAAGGGAGGGGTCGGCGCCGCCAGCCACCCTCGCCCCTCGTGCCCCGAGCCACAACTTGCCGCGGACATCCCCGAGGCCGTGGCGCAGGGCACGCGGCGGCGCCTCCGGCCCCCGACGGCGCGGCAGCCCCGTGCGGATGGGCCCCGACAGGGAGACGCGCCCCAGGGACCCAGCGCCCACCCTGTCCCTTACCCGACCCACGAGGGAAGGGCCCTCGCGCTTCACCTCGGGTTGTGCACGGAGCCGTACGGAACCCAGTGGCGTCCGCGGGTGGGTCCTGGCTCCTGGGCCCGGGCGAAGCGCGCCGCTGTCGTCCGCACGTGACCGCCCCGGGCAAGATGGCATTAGCCGAGGAACGGACAGAACGGCGGCTGAACCCAGATGGGCGCGTGTCGCCGCCGGAGAGGGCTGCGTCCACCTTCCTGGCCCACGTCGGGGATCTGGTGCGTCCTTCGAGACCTGGAAGGGGCACCCCAGTGCCCGGTGTCTACGAAGTCAGCCTCGGGCCCCCAGGCGCACTGGGTGTCTCCAGGCCTCCGCGGGAGGCGCCCTGTAAATCCGAGTTTTCCTGCCGCTCGGGGCCCCAGCGAGGGGGCGTAAGACGGCTGCCGAATCCCGGCAGGAGAGCCGGGGGCCCGGAGTCGGAACAGAAGTTCAAAGGTGGCTGCAAGGATTCCCCGCAAGCCGAGGTGCCCACAGCGGTTACGTTCTCCGAGCTCGCCCCTTCCCCTGCGAGCGCAGATGCCCGTGGGACACCCCCCTCCTCCCCTCCTGCTACGGGAAGTTCCCTCCGGAAGGGAGTCCTCATGCAGCCGAGACCCAGGAGTGCCCCGACTCCTGGGCCCGGGGAGAAGGTCTCGCACTGGGCGCTGATGACTCCTGCCTTTAAGAAAGGCGCCCCACTGCAAGAACGAGGTCTGAGGTGCCAAACGCGGGCTCAGGACACTTTCCGCTGACCTCACCACCGCGCTGAGAAATATTCCCCCACTTTACAGACAAACTTGCCCAAAGTCACGCTGCTGGCTGAATTTGAAATTTTTTGTAACCACCATTTAAAAGACAACATGACAACCAGGGAAAGAAAAATGTACAAATAAGTATCCGTAATACTAGGGAACCCATAAAACCTTCCACCTATGTACATGTCTTTACATAGTTGCAACCGATCACACATTTTTCTCTTGTGTTTGCTATTATCACTTCACATTTTCTTCGATTCACATGATTCATTCTGAAGGTGTGCAGGTATCCTCATGCATTTACTCAGTCTCCTAATTTGGTATATTTGGGTTCTTTACCATTGTTTGCTAATATGTCCTTTAATTCTGCACTGGGGACAAATTCCTGGCATTTGAGTTACCAGGTGGAAGGCAGAGGGGTCTTGCTCCACAGTGCCGTAGAGCTCGCCAAAGCACTACCCGGCTCACTCCGCTGCCTCCCAGTAATGAGCGTAAGGAGTATAATACACATCTCTAAGCATCTCTTTTTTCCCCCTTCTACTTTACTGGTATATCAGTAGTTCAAGGTTACTGTAGCCTTTCTTAGATGACTTTAAAAATGAATGTTTTTTCATCATTTACTGTCTGTATTCCCCTTTCTGTGAATGGTTGTTCATATCCGTTCATCTGCTGGGGTTCTGAAGCTCTTCTAACATTGAATAAGCATTTTTTAAATATTATCAGTATTATTCCTGTGTCATCAATGATGCAAATATTTCCCAGTCTGTTGTTCTTTTTTGTTTTACTTTAATGTTCAATCTGTCATTCTAGTCCTTTGTGATTTTATTGCTTGAATACTGACAAAATGAGCTTTCTTCCACCCATCTGATGGTCTGTTTTCTGCTAGTTTTCTAAAATTTCATTTTATATTTAATTCTTTGATGATAATCCATCCCAAGTTTTTTTCCTGTGTGGAATAAAATATGGACTTAACTCACCACGAGCATCACCAGTTTTTATTGCTTATGCAATCATCATTTATTAAATAATTTTTCCCTTACCCTTTGTATAGTAAAATCTATTTTTACAGTAGGCTTTTGATTTGGGTCGATCTGTTTCTCCATTTCTTTTCACAGACCTCAATTTGAGCAGATACCATATGGATCTAAATATTGGTTCTTTAGAATGGGTTCTAACATCTAACAGGGCTATCTTGCCTTTCACAGAGTTTCCTGTTATTCAGAATATCACTTGGTAACCACACCAGTTTCTGTGTCCATACACATCCTAGTTAACATACAAGGATTAAGAATGCTGGCTTTGGGGCGCCTGGGTGGCTCAGTTGGTTGGGCGACTGCCTTCGGCTCAGGTCATGATCCTGGAGTCCCGGGATCGAGTCCCGCATCGGCTCCCTGCTCGGCGGGGAGCCTGCTTCTCCCTCTGACCCTCCCCCATCTCGTTCTCTCTCTCTGTGTCTCATTCTCTCTCTCAAATAAATAAATAAAATCTTTAAAAAAAAAAAAAAGAATGCTGGCTTTGAAGATGGGACCATCCAGGTCCAACGCTTACCAGCCCCATGACCTTGTTAAGTTACTTATCCCATCTAGGCCTGAGGGATATATAAAATGGGAATAAGAGTAATAACACCTGCCTCACAAGCTCAATGCTAGACACATAGTAAATGTTCAGTAAATGTCAGCTGTTGTTACTGACATTTTTAGTTCTAAAAAAAAAAAATTGAGGCTTTTGCACGGAATTGCATTAAACTTATGAATTAATTTAAATAGATCAAATATCTATGTCATTTTCCCAACTGGGACATGTGCTATCTCTCAATTTATTTGAATATTTTAAAACTCAGAAACCAGGTTTCTTGTTGACTCCAGCCTCCCTCTACTTCTTGACCCCTGAGGAAGAGGAAGAGCGGAGATTTCAAGGAATCTCTATAGTGGAGGAAGATTTAAAACCTACCATTTGAGAGTCTGCCTTGTGCCTGGCTGGTGCGGGTGTGGGTGTGGGCGTGGGCGCACACGCACGAAATCTCCTCTAACCCTTGCACCATCCCTCGGGGTAGATCGTGGTGTTCCCCGTAGACAAAGAGCAAACCGGAAACTTCCAGGTCACTTAGTGAAAGGCAGAGCTAGGCCACAAACCAGGTATGCCAGTTTCTGCTGCTTGGAAATTCAGGTGGGAGTCATGCACAGAAGAGACCGCCCCCAGAAGAGCATGAAGAAAACGGGCTTCTAGTCATGGCACACCCCTGCCACAAAGCCTCCCAGGGCTTTCCACCGCTATGTCCAAAAGACCTACTTTAGCCTGTGAGACTAGCCCTGCCCTCCGTCCACACTTACCAGTTACCACTCATCTGCCTTGCTTGCTGAGGTTCAGCTGTATCTGTCTCCTTTCCACCCTGTGAGTATGTCAAGGTCCTTCCCACCACAGGGCCCTTGCACACATTGTACCCAACGCCTGGTACTCTCTTCATTTCGCCTCCTGCACCCACCTTCACGTAGCTGGTACCTTCACATTGTTCTCGTATCTGGTTTTTTTTTTTTTTTAAAGATTTTATTTATTTATCTGAGAGAATGGGAGACAGAGAGCATGAGAGGGGAAGGGTCAGAGGGAGAAGCAGACTCCCTGCCGAGCAGGGAGCCCGATGCGGGACTCGATCCGGGGACTCCAGAATCATGACCTGAGCCGAAGGCAGTCGCTTAACCAACTGAGCCACCCAGGCGCCCGTGTTCTCGTATCTGTTTAACAAGGTGGTCTCCTCAGAGAAGACGTCCCTACCTATCCCACATAAACAGGTTCTCTCTCTCTCAATCTCCTTCCCTCCCTTCTCCCTCCTGATTGTTTCTTCACAATTACTTTTTATAATTTAATCCATATTTGTCATTTGTTTGGGTTCTGTCACCTTGTCTAATCCCACAGAAAGATATCAGTCCCCCTGAGGGCAAAAAGGAAGCTAGCCCTTTCCCTGACAGGCAGTGGGTGGATGAGAGGTGTCTACTGGTCAGCTGGTCGCATCTAAGACCAGAGTTTGGCACACCATGAGGCACCTTGGCCATTCCCAAACCATGTCTCTATCTCTTACTGGCTCTGTGGGGTAGAGGTTTTACCCCCTGTCCTCACTGACCATGGGATGAGCATTTAAACGTCCCATATGAATGCCCTATCCCTTGAACCCTTGCCTGCTATCCCTAGGTGGGCCTGTTCTCTGCAGTTGTATTGCCGCCTAGGACCTTGTTCTGGATGAGAACATGAGGGCCAGGCCCAGACCATAGGTACCAGGAGAGCCCTTGGCCATGGCTAGGGGCTGTTTTTAAGCCCAGAAAAACTTAAGTTCTGAAGCCTGCCAGGCCCTGCTGTCAGCCATCAGCAGGCCTCCATTGCCACTGGGCAGGCAGCTCCCTTTAATCATCAGCCCAAGTGAGACAAGTCCCATAATGACTCCCCGTGGCTAATTACCCAAGTGATCAAGTGATTACCACCACCAAGTCACTGCTCACATCATGCTACTGTCCACAGAGGCCTGGTCCACTTGCTGGCCCTGCTGCCTTGGGGCACAGGCCACCTGCCCTGCTCTACCTCCATGTCTCAGCTCCTGCAAATGTCCCCATCAGGCATCCCTCTCTCCTATCCTGTGTTGGAATGGAAAAGACTTCCAGTCAAGTCCAGATTTAATCAGAAATCAGGTGACTTCTTTATGGGACCTTCTTTATGGGAGCCTGCACCTCTCTGGGCCTTAGTTCCCTCATCTCTGTAAAATGGGGATGAAGCCACCTGTCTACCTGGGTCCCGACAATCCAAGGACATAATGTTTGTAAATACTCTTTGCGAACTATAAACAACAGAGTTATGAGAAATAATTGGCCTGGTCCCAAAGCCACTCCTCCAGGAGACCTCTCAAGATCTCTCCATTTCTTTCTCTGTCTACCTAAGTCACTTAGCTTGTTTTTCCCCAGTTGCCTATTTTGGGAAAGGCACAGGCCCGGACCCCATTTTCCAACCTTGAGTGCTACAAGCCCAGGGCCATGCCCCATTCATTCCCAGGGGAATCTCTCTGCCTCTACATCCCTCTTTTCACAATTGATGGAGGAAAAATAAATTAATGGGCACAATGTTTTCAATTTTATATTATTGGGCATGCATTTTTGCACCTTCAACTTCTTATCTGCTAACAAGAGCTCACAGGTACCAAACAGGTGACCAAGGACTCTCAGCAATGCAAGGGCAACCGGGCTGGGGTTTCTCTTGGGGGTGGTGAAATGTTCTAAAATTAGATATGGTGATGGTTGCACAACTTCACGATATATTTAAAAACATAAAATTGTACAATTTAAAAGGGTGAATTTTATGGTATGTGACTAAGACCTCAATTAAAAAATTGTATGAAGGGATGCTTGGCTGGCTCAGTCAGTAGAGCATGTGACTCTTGATCTCGGGGTCATGAGTTCAAGCCCCACACTGAACATAAAGCTTACTTAAAAAACAATGTAGGGGTGCCTGGGTGGTTCAGTCGGTTAAGCATCTGCCTTCGGCTCAGGTCATGATCCCAGAGCCCTGGGATCGAGCCCCGCATCGGGCTCCCTGCTCCACGGGAAGTCTGCTTCTCCCTCTCCCTCTGCCTCCTCCTGCTCATTCTTTCTCTCAAATAAATAATAAAATCTTTTTAAAAAATTTATGGGAAAAGTCTATAGTGACTGCCACAGAGAACAGAAACTGGTAACCCTTGGATCAGATGCAACCCACGTAGTGCATTGCTTGGGCAGCACAGTGAGGTTGTTCACAATACTCCTTTTTTTTTTTAGGTATAATTTGCATACAATAAAATGCACCTATTTTATAGGTGTACAGTTCTCTGAGTGCTGACAGAGGTGACCACCAGCACAATCAAGATACGAAACGTTCCATCGCCCCAGAAAGTTCCTCTCATCCCCTTCCAGGGACTGCCCCACTCACAGGCAACCGCTGGTCTGATTTCTATCTCTGTAGATAGATAAAAATTAAAAATTCGTCATACAGTAGTACTCTTTTGTGTCTGTTTTGAGATTCACCCATGTTGTTAGGTGTATCAGAAGATGATTTCTTTTTATTTTTTTTAAGTAGGCTCCGTGCCCAACATGGAGCTTGAACTCATGACCCCGAGATCAAGAGTCACATGCTCTACAGACTGAACCAGCCAGGCGCCCAGATGATTCCTTTTATTTTGATCCCTCTAATGTTTAACCACTCCTTTATTTCAGGTTAAATAATATTATTTCAATCATACAGAATGCTCAAGGAATAGAAGTTCAGCAGCTCCTTATTCTACTGGTCTTCAAAATATTGTGTCCACACCAGTGACATTTTGAGTACATATCCTTCAGTATGTTTACTTCTGTTTAAATCATATTATTTTATACATATATACTATTTTAGTAAAATATCACAGACATTATAAAACATATGCTAAATATAGAAATTTAAAAAGGAAGATGAGAAAATACTACTTTTTTTAATTTTTTATTTATTTTTTTTTAAAGGAATTAGTATTTTTTTTTTTTTTAAGATTTTATTTATTTATTCATGAGAGACAGAGAGAGAGAGAGAGGCAGAGGGAGAAGCAGGCTCCCAAGGAGCAGGGAGCCCGATGCGGGACTCGATCCCAGGACGCTGGGATCATGACCTGAGCCGAAGGCAGACGCTTAACCATCTGAGCCACCCAGGCGCCCACTACTTTTTTTTTTAAAATGTTTTATTTATTCATGAGAGTCAGAGAGAGAGATAGAGAGAGGCAGCGGCAGAGGGAGAAGCAGGCTTCCCGCTGAGCAGGGAGCCCGATGTGGGACTCGATCCCAGGACCCTGGGATCGTGACCTGAGCCGAAGGCAGAGGCTTCACCATCTGAGCCACCCAGGCGCCCCGAGAAAATACTACTTTTAAATAATTTTTATTTGTCAAAGGATATAACCATTGTGCCCCTCATAAAATATTATATTAAATGATTATATAATAATGATATTAAAGAAAATTATGAAATCAACAATATTGTTAAAGAAAGGAATGTGATGGGGCGCCTGGGTGGCTCAGTCGTTAAGCGTCTGCCTTCGGCTCAGGTCATGATCCCAGAGTCCTGGGATCGAGCCCCGCATCGGGCTCCCTGCTTGGCGGGAAGCCTGCTTCTCCCTCTCCCACTCCCCCTGCTTGTGTTCC
>NW_025410398.1:0-7731 GCF_002201575.2 Neomonachus schauinslandi
AGTGGTCGCTTTTCTGATGAGAGAGTTGTTGCTCTTCTTTTCTTCGACCTCCTGTTGAGTTTGTAGGTGTTCAGAATGGTTTGATCCCTATCCAGCTGAATTCCTGAGAGGAGACGAAATCCAGGTCTCCTACTCCTCCGCCATCTTGCTCCGCCCCCCCCCATTCTATTTTTTTAAAAAAAAATCTTTAAATGCTGATTGCAACCCAGTTAAAAGATTTTACAACCCAATAAGGAATCTTGATCCTCAGTTTAAAAAAAAAGAAAGAAGGGGGATAAATTGCATTAGATGTTGCTCCTGCTCGTAGTATTTCTAAGCTTTATTAAATCCCCAAATGAATGATGGAAAAGTGTTCCTAAACAATACCACCAGCCCAAAGTGCTAATTATAAAGGGCCAGCCTAGAATCAGATAAAGCAGCAGGACTGAGAGCAGCGACACGAGTGTGCAGTGGAATTTGTTGAAGATGGCGTGCTTGGCAGCAGAAAGTGTTCCCCAGCGTGTTGGCATTATGTTTAAAATGATGCCAGCTTCCAAGGGCATTTTAGGTTCACAAATGGAAATGCTGGTTGTGCTTAATGGTTCTTGGGCACTGCTCCCTCTCTCCATCACCCCTGCTCAGACTGTTAGACCACCGGGGGTCTTGTGAGGTAAGATGACCTCATGTCCGATGCCGGCCGTGCCTATCATTTCTCTCACTACCTTCCCGACTGAGTTTGCTGTCATTACCTTTCATGGCATTCTTTTATGGTTAACAGGTCTATTTTACAGATTCTGACTTATCATTCAATTTGCATCCTTTGTCGTGAGTAGCCCTCAGTTAATCTAGAGCCCAAAACATTAACGCCAAACATTCCAACTTAACTAAGATGGAGTAGAGGGGAAATTATAAACTCCTGGAGAGAAGAGAGGGATGGGAGGAGGCAGAGGAAGAAAGAGTACAGAAAATATCGACTGAATGTCTTCTCTTTGAGACACAATGCAAAAGACATAATGTTTTATTTAATAATAACAAGATATTCTCCTTTGGGACTTGAGTGAGGAAGATAAAAGAAGCAGAGAGGAGGGAAGGAAAGTCAGGGATGGTGGGGGAGAAAGAGAGATTTAATTAGATACACAACTCCAGGAGGAAAAAAAACGTGGGATATATCAGTTCTCTCAGATAACAGAAGTTATCATGGAAAAGGTTTGATTCAAAACCAATTGTCAGCGTCCCCTTTCTTCCCTGTAATCACGATCCACTGTGCAGATTTGGACTTTGTTCCTGATTGCTTTAGACATGACCTCTTTTAGAGCCCTAACCTTTGAAAACTTTCCATCAAATCAATTTGATGTTTTTATGATTGTTACTTAATGTTTTTGTGTAAGGAAGTTACCTATTTATAATTGAAAACAAGGAGAGATAGTTTTATTGTGGTTTGGTAGATACTCCCTAGAAGAGGGGCCCTCTGCCAGGTGCTAATTAGATTCCTGTTATATTTTGGCTTCACGCTTCCCACACTAGGGTGAGGAAGAGCTGGGGGAGGGTGTGGAGGGATGGAAGATAATTGAACAAGGTAAAAAGTGAATGCTCGTTAAATTCCAGAATACAGGAGGACTCATTTCATATGATAGGGCTGTAAATATGACTTTTAATGAAATTATGACATGGTTGCCAATAAAAGTCATTTATTCTGCAGTATTACAGTTAATTATACACAGCTGGAGCCATTTAGGGCCTGTCCCATGTTAGCTTTGCCTCCGCTGCCTATTAACCCCTTCAGCACAGATCAACCAGGAACCAGGCGGTTTTAAACCTAAAAAAAAAAAATGTAAAAATAAATATCCCGCGAGACTCGGGCTAGTTATCATCCCACCCCTCAGCAGACCCTCGGGTGGGAGAGCACATCGGAGGAGGAGTGCAGATAGAGAAGGGAGAAAGAGAAAGGAAGAAGTATGCTTTTTGTTTGTTTGTTTCCTTTTTGCAAAGGCAATAAACAGTTTCCTTGATTTGTGGGAAAATGTATAGACATAACTTTTTTATTACTGGTTTTAGGAGCATTTTAAATGCAGTCCAAATGATAGCAGTGTAACAAAAATACTAGAATAAAACCATCATGAAAAAGTGAAACTGACATACTGTCCTTAACAGCCTAACTAACCCTGTTGACAAAGAGCCTGTCATGGCCGGAAGAGATTTCCATTTCTGAAAATCTTGCGTTCTGAGACGGGTCAATAGTCATAGGAACCCACCGGATAATAGCAATCACAAATAACCAAGGTATCCCACTTGGTCATATTGGAACTGGAATGGCACATCCTAACAGCCCTGTTTCCCGGATGTGCCATGAACAGAAAGATGCCATTTTTAAATTATTAAAATGATCTCAACAATAGATGCAGCTTCCTATCTTTAGTCTGGGAGCCCAGTTGTGAAAACAAGGGCACTGCCTTGTGTCTTTATTATGTGGTGGAAGTTGGGGGACCTTACTCAGTGACAAAAATTGTTACAGGATTGTGGTTTCGATCGGTGTTAACAATTTTCTATCCATGAGGACTTAGCTACTGGAGTCGTCAACATGCAGTGCTCAGTAAATGTATTTCACAGGTATCTTTGTTGGTCCCACTCCTCTTGGCTTCCACAATGAGTTGCCATGTACAGTAAATGGCACATGCTTGCTGAGACTGTTTCTGGATTATTTCTGGTCCATAACCGTGTGGTTGTCTGGTTTATTACTGGTTCATGACTGATGTGAATTATTTCCGTCACTAGTTAATGACCATCTGGATTCTCTGCACCAGTGTTAAGTGCTAATAGATTGATTCTGTGTTGTATGTCTGTAGGATTTCATGAAATTTCCGTTGACACAAGCCTTCCCCTGTTTCTCGCAAAAGGTTCAAGGAGCAACTCTTTTATGAGTTCAGCCTTAACTTTGTGGTTGAGAAAATTGCCCCATGTCAAACTGTATACCATTGATCTTTTTTCCTAGGGAGAGGCGGAGTAGAGTAGCAGAGAAAGAATCCTCAAGTTGCTTGTCTATGTCTGTCTTCCCTAGAGGGGTTGCTTACATACAATCCCCATTGTATTTGCTTTTGCGTGGTGCTGCCAGTTTTCTGTGTGTCTATAGTAGAAAAGCCTCTTTACAGAGGGAAGAGAATGATAATGAATGGTTTGTTTATAACTTTAGCCCCTTTCCACCTGTAGTCACATTATTTTAGGGGACATGCTTGTACATTCATTGATCACAAGGATCTGTCTTATTTCCACACTGTATGACTATCCAGGACAAATGCATGCATCTACCTTTAAAGGGTAGAAAGCATATGCAAATAATTTTTTAAAAACTGGAAGAGTATGGCATGG
Source organism: Neomonachus schauinslandi (assembly GCF_002201575.2). NCBI lineage: Eukaryota > Metazoa > Chordata > Mammalia > Carnivora > Phocidae > Neomonachus > Neomonachus schauinslandi. The sequence continues at coordinate 3,343 of NW_025410398.1, forward strand.
CTTGGACAGCAGAGTAGCTGGCACGGCTTATATATTAATTGTGTGGATGAACCTGAAGGAGGGAAGGAATGCAGATGCACGTGGAATTGACATGGCCTCTCTGGTACCTGCAGAGCTCTCATTAATGCACATCTGTCTGCCTGAGACGTTGAAGGTAATCTCTATAATCTGGCCTTTTCTTGCTTCTTCCTCCGAACGTATCATGAGTCATACCTTCTGAGGATAAACTCCAAAATCCCTACCTCGGTAACTTGGTCTCCAAACAAATATTCCTAGCTGGGGCTCAAACCCAGGCAAAAGGGCCTTTTCCGATAGAGAAGGAACACACCAAAAATTTCCGAACTTGTCCAAGGCTTTGATAAGATCCTTTGGATATATAATTTGAAATTTTTTTTAAATTTATTTATTTATTTTTTTATTCTTATGTTAATCCCCATACATTACATCATTAGTTTTAGATGTAGTGTTCCATGATTCATTGTTTGTGCATAACACCCAGTGCTCCATGCAGAACGTGCCCTCCTCAATACCCATCACCAGGCTAACCCATCCTCCCACCCCCCTCCCCTCTAGAACCCTCAGTTTGTTTTTTAGAGTCCATCATCTCTCATGGTTCGTCTCCCCCTCCGATTTCCCCCGCTTCATTCTTCCCCTCCTGCTACCTTCTTCTTCTTTTTTTTTCTTAACATATATTGCATTATTTGTTTCTGAGGTACAGATCTGAGATTCAACAGTCTTGCACACTTCACAGCGCTTACCATACCACATACCCTCCCCAGTGTCTATCACCCAGTCACCCCATCCCTCCCACCCCACCCCCCACTCCAGCAACCCTCAGTTTGTTTCCTGTGATTAAGAATTCCTCATATCAGTGAGGTCATATGATACATGTCTTTCTCTTTTTGACTTATTTCACTCAACATAATACCCTCCAGTTCCATCCACGTCGTTGCAAATGGCAAGATCTCATTCCTTTTGATAGCTGCATAATATTCCATTGTGTATATATACCACCTCTTCTTTTTTTTTTTAAGATTTTATTTATTTATTTGAGACAGAGAGAATGAGAGGCAGAGAGCATGAGAGGGAGGAGGGTCAGAGGGAGAAGCAGACTCCCTGCCGAACAGGGAGCCTGATGCAGGACTCGATCCCGGGAGTCCAGGATCATGACCTGAGCCGAAGGCAGTCGCTTAACCAACTGAGCCACCCAGGCGCCCTATACCACCTCTTCTTTATCCATTCATCTGTCGATGGACATCTTGGCTCTTTCCACAGTTTGGATATTGTGGACATTGCTGCCATAAACATCGGGGTGCACGTACCCCTTTGGATCCCTACTTTTGTATCTTTGGGGTAAATACCCAGTAGTGCAATTGCTGGATCATAGGGTAGCTCTATTTTCAACCTTTTGAGGAACCTCCATACTGTTTTCCAGAGTGGCTGCACCAGCTTGCATTCCCACCAACAGTGTAGGAGGGTTCCCCTTTCTCCGCATCCCCGCCAACATCTGTCGTTTCCTGACTTGTTAATTTTAGCCATTCTGACTGGTGTGAGGTGGTATCTCATTGAGGTTTTGATTTGGATTTCCCTGATGCCGAGCGATATTGAGCACTTTTTCATGTGTCTGTTGGCCATTTGGATGTCTTCTTTGGAAAAATGTCTGTTCATGTCTTCTGCCCATTTCTTGATTGGATCATTTGTTCTTTGGGTGTTGAGTGTGATAAGTTCTTTGTAGATTTTACATACTAGCCATTTATCTGATATGTCATTTGCAAATATCTTCTCCCATTCTGTCAGTTGTCTTTTGGTTGTGGTGACTATTTCTTTTGCTGTGCAAAAGCTTTTTATCTTGATGAAGTCCCAATAGTTCATTTTTGCCCTTGCTTCCCTTGCCTTTGGCGATGTTTCTAGGAATAAGTTGCTGTGGCTGAGGTCGAAGAGGTTGCTGCCTTTGTTCTCCTTTAGGATTTTGATGGACTCCTGTCTCACATTGAGGTCTTTCAACCATTTGGAGTCTATTTTTGTGTGTGGTGTAAGGAAATGGTCCAGTTTCATTCTTCTGCATGTGGCTGTCCAATTTTCCCAACACCATTTGTTGAAGAGACTGTCTTTTTTCCATTGGACATTCTTTCCTGCTGTGTTGAAGATTAGTTGACCATAGAGTTGAGGGTCCATTTCTGGGCTCTCTATTCTGTTCCATTGATCTCTGTGTCTGTTTTTGTGCCAGTACCACACTGTCTTGATGATGACAGCTTTGTAATAGAGCTGGAAGTCCGGAATTGTGATGCCGCCCGCTTTGCTTTTCTTTTTCAACATTCCTCTGGCTATGCGGGGTATTTTCTGGTTCCATACAAATTTTAGGATGATTTGTTCCATTTCTTTGAAAAAAGTGGATGGTATTTTGATGGGGATTACATTGAATGTGTAGATTGCTCTAGGTAGCATTGACATCTTCACAATATTTGTTCTTCCAATCCATGAGCATGGAATGTTTTTCCATTTCTTTGTGTCTTCCTCCATTTCTTTCATGAGTATTTTATAGTTTTCTGAGTACAGATCCTTTGTCTCTTTGCTTAGATTTATTCCTAGGTATCTTATGGTTTTGGGTGCAATTGTAAATGGGATCGACTCCTTAATTTCTCTTTCTTCTGTCTTGTTGTTGGTGTATAGGAATGCCACTGATTTCTGTACATTGATTTTATATCCTGACACTTGACTGAATTCCTGTATGAGTTCTAGCAGTTTTGGGGTGGAGTCTTTTGGGTTTTCCACATAAAGTATCATATCATCTGCAAAGAGTGAGAGTTTGACTTCTTCCTTGCCGATTTGGATGCCTTTGATTTCTTTTTGTTGTCTGATTGCTGTGGCTAGGACTTCCAATACTATGTTGAATAGCAGTGGTGATAGTGGACATCCCTGCCGCGTTCCTGACCTTCGGGGCAAAGCTCTCAGTTTTTCCCCATTGAGAATGATATTCGCTGTAGGTTTTTCATAGATGGCTTTTATGATATTGAGGTATGTACGCTCTATGCCTATACTCTGAAGAGTTTTGATCAAGAAAGGATGCTGTACTTTGTCAAATGCTTTTTCTGCATCTATTGAGAGGATCATATGATTCTTGTTCTTTCTTTTGTTAATGTATTATGTCACGTTGATTGATTTGTGGATGTTGAACCAACCTTGTAGCCCAGGGATAAATCCCACTTGGTCATGGTGAATACTCCTTTTAATGTACTGTTGGATCCTATTGGCTAATATTTTGGTGAGAATTTTTGCATCCATGTTCATCAGGGATATTGGTCTGTAATTCTCCTTTTGGATGGGGTCTTTGTCTGGTTTTGGGATCAAGGTAATGCTGGCCTCATAAAATGAGTTTGGAAGTTTTCCTTCCATTTCTATTTTTTGGAACAGTTTCAGAAGAATAGGTATTAATTCTTCTTGAAATGTTTGGTAGAATTCCCCTGGGAAGCCATCTGGCCCTGGGCTTTTGTGTTTTGGAAGATTTTTGATGACTGCTTCCATTTCCTTAGTGGTTATAGGTCTGTTCAGGTTTTCTATTTCATCCTGGTTCAGTTTTGGTAGTTGATACATCTCTAGGAATGCATCCATTTCTTCCAGGTTATTTAATTTGCTGGCATAGAGTTGCTCATAATATGTTCTTATAATTGTTGTATTTCTTTGGTGTTGGTTGTGATCTCTCCTCTTTCATTCATGATTTTGTTGATTTGGGTCATTTCTCTTCTCTTTTTGATAAGTCTGGCCAGGGGTTTATCAATCTTGTTAATTCTTTCGAAGAACCAGGTCCTAGTTTCATTGATCTGTTCTACTGTTCTTTTAGTTTCTATTTCATTGATTTCTGCTCTGATCTTTATTATTTCTCTTCTCCTGTGGGGTTTAGGCTTGATTTGCTGTTATTTCTCCAGCTCCTTTAGGTGTAGGGTTAGGTTGTATACTTGAGACCTTTCTTGCTTCTTGAGAAAGGCTTGTATTGCTATATACTTTCCTCTTAGGACTGCCTTTGCTGCATCCCAAAGATTTTGAATAGTTGTTTTTCATTTTCATTGGTTTCCATGTATTTTTTTAATTCTTCTTTAATTTCCTGGTTGACCCATTCGTTCTTTAGTAGGATGCTCTTTAGCCTCCATGTATTTGAGTTCTTTCTGACTTTTGTCTTGTGATTGAGCTCTAGTTTCAAAGCATTGTGGTCTGAAAGTAGGCAGGGAATGATTCCAATCTTTTGGTACCGGTTGAGACCTGATTTATGACCTAGGATGTGATCTATTCTGGAGAATGTTCCATGGGCACTAGAGAAGAATGTGTATTCTGTTGCTTTGGGATGGAGTGTTCTGAATATGTCTGTAAAGTCCATTTGGTCCAGTGTGTCATTTA
>NW_025410399.1:0-7728 GCF_002201575.2 Neomonachus schauinslandi
TGGGACTGGAGGAGATTATGCTAAGTGAAATAAGTCAAGCAGAGAAAGTCAATTATCATATGGTTTCACTTATTTGTGGAACAAAGGAATAACATGGAGAACATTAGGAGAAGGAAGGGAAAAATGAAGAGGGGTGGAAATCGGAGGGAGATATGAACCATGAGGGACTATGGACTCTGAGAAACAAACAGGGTTTTGGAGGGGAGCGGGGAGGGGGATTGGTTAGCCCAGTGGTGGGTATTAAGGAGGGCACGTACTGCTGGAGCACTGGGTGTTATACGAAAACAATGGATCATGGATCACCACATCAAAAACTAATGATGCATTGTATGGTGACTAACGTAATAAAATTGAAAAAAAAATCTTAATGATGTCATCTGAAGTGAGGAAATCAGAATTTGTTGGGAGAATAGTTATATATCAAATAGGCAAATTATGAACTGTCCTTGGTTTCTTTATTGGAAGACATTGCAAATATGAATGCATGTGCTCTTGGGTCCCCTACAGCATCTAATACAGCAGCTTTAATGACCTTGTCCATTTAACAATGATTGGTTGGACAATTCTAGATCTGAGAATCAGTATGTAAGGGAGAATGACAGAATTGGAAATACATATAAAATACCTTTGGTATAAAGCACCATGTATACAGTGCATGTACCAGAGGTTATGATAGCCACAAAAGAGGTTGAAACCTCTATAGATAAAGGATGTCTTGTCATGTCTTTACTGTCTGCATCATGCCTTCATTGAGTTGAATTCTGGTTCACATTCTACCTGACATCTGAATACTTGAGAACAAACTCTAGAACAGAATGGTCATTAGATAGAGAAGGTCCCTTCTCCTTCCCCTGCCTCTGCCCATCCACTCAAGATGAAATTAGTACCTACTTTGGTAAGTTTTGCTTTGTTCTCCTTGACTTTCTTCCCTAGAGTCAATGAGCAAAGGAGTCACCTTGGTAATGGCTTGTTTGACCAACTAGATCCTTCAGAAAACCTAAGTTCACTCCTCTCTCATTTCCCAATCAAAATATTTATATAATCACCACAGTTTGAGTCACTGCTAAAATTGAGCCCACAGAGGGCCCAGGGGACTAGTTTTGATAGTTTATTGGTTTATAAAGAAAACATTTTTTCCTGATTGCAAAATAATCATATAATTTCACAACATTGGAAAATACAGAAAAACACATACAAAAAGTACCTATAATCCCAATACCCCAGAAATAGCACTTGTTAACATATTGGTGTATAACTTTCTAGTCTTTTTTTCTTATGTATATATTATGTGTGAAAAATAAATATAATATCTTTTCTAGCTAAAATTAATAATTTATTCAACACATATTTGTTGAATACCAACTATGCACTCTTATGTTTGATAACTGGATTATTATATAGTAACTGTTTTGAACCCATTTTTATAAATACGCTATGAGCATTTTCCCACATCACATACCATTTATGACCTGTTTTTAGATAAATTTGAGACTTGACAACACTGGTCCACTATGGTTAAAGGAATGTGCCATTTGAGAACTACAGGGAAGAGAACGGCCCTCCCAGAAGGGCTTATTAGGTCACCATGTGGTATTGTGCTCAGAGCTTGGTCAGGGAATCCTATCTTGTTTCCACTCAGCATGATAGAAGTTCCTAGAATGGTTATCAAGAACAGGAAAACAAGGAGTACTTGGGGAGTTGTAACTTCAGACTCATCTCCAAATCATACACTGAATTAATACTCTGATTAAAAAAAACTGGATCTCCTGGCCACTGTTGGCCCATTTAGAAACAGAAGATATTAGAATGCTTCTGGATCACATATTGTAATCTAATTTTCACAAAGATAATTCAAATTTGAAGCTTTTTTCTAGTATCAATCAACTTTAATTCTGACATATTCTTCTCTAGGCAATTCCAGATCCATTTTTTTAAACCTCTAACCAATCCCTACTCTTAAACATTCTACGCAGCGCCTTTAAAATAATTTTCTTTACCAAAACTGGGTCTATACTGGTAAGCTGAGCAGACGTGGTCCCTCCTATCACAGCACTTACAGTCTAGCAGAGGAAGAGAGACAAACAGTTAAATATACAAAGAAATACGTCGCTGTAAGTTGAGAAAATAGTTTCAAGGAAATAGTTTCTAGGATGGAGATTAAAGGGCACAAACCCTGGCTGATCAGGAACCTCTTAGGGAACTAATGTATAAACTAAGACTAGTAGATGAGAAGGAGGTCTGCCAAAAAAAACAGGCCTGCCAAAGAGCCAGGCAGAACATTCTTTACACAGGTCCAGGGGGATGTAAGATTAGTATGTCTGAAGGATGTCACATGCTGCTGGAGAACAGTGAGTGCCTACTGAGTGGCTTTAGAAGAGGTGATAGTGATGGGCAGGGATGTTCGGGGCTGGAATCATATCATATGCAGGCCATGATAGCAAGCCTGGACTTTAAGGAAAATGAAAACCCTGCTGGGAGATAATAAGCAAGTAAAAAATATAATGAGATTTATATCCAAAAAAGATCTATAATTTGTGAGGAGAATCAATTAGAATGGGACAACTGAGGAAGCATGAAGATCAATAAAGATACCATTGTAGTAGTTCAGGCAAGAAATGATAGTGACTTGGGTTAAGGTGATGGTAGATTTGGGAAATGTTGATGGATACACTATAGCAGCACTGTTCAATAAAAATATAATGTGAGCCACAAATACAAGCCAAATATATATTTAAAAATTTCTCATAACCAAAGATACTTGCAAATGATATATCCAATAAGGGGTTAGTATCCAAATATATAAAGAACTTATACAACTCAATGCCAAAAAACCAAATAATCCAATTAAAAAGACACGGACAGAGGCTCCTGGCTGGCTGATTCAGTTAAGCGGCTGACTCTTGGTTTTGGCCCAGGTCATGATCTCATGGGTCATGAGAGAGAGCCCCGAATGAGGCTCTGTGCTCAGCAGGGAGTCTGCTTGAGATTCTCACTCTCCCTCTCCCCCTCCCCACCCCTGCACACACGCTCTCTCTCTAAAACAAATAAAATAAATCTTAAAAAAAAGCTTATTAAAAAGACATGAACAGACATGTCTTCAAAGACATACAGATAGCCAACAGACACATGAGAAGACGTTCAACATCACTAATCATCAGAGAAATGCAAATCAAAACCACAATCAGGTATCACCTCACACCTGTCAGAATGGCTAAAATCAAAAACACAAGAAACAATAAGTGTTGGCAAGGATGTGGAGAAAAAGGAACCCTCACACACTGTAGATAGGAATGTAAACTGGTGCAGCCACTGTGGAAAATAGTATGGTGGTTCCTCAAAAAATTAAAATTAGGAACACCATATGATCCAGTAATTGCACTACTGGGTATTTACCCAAAGAATATGAAAACACTAAATGTGAAAAGATATATGCACCCCTATGTTTATGGCAGCATTATTTACAATAGCCAAATTATGAAAATAGCCCATGTCCATCAATAGATGAATGGATAGAGTTATATTCCAGCCATAAAAAAATTAGATCTTGCCCTTTGCAACAACATGGATGGACCTTGAGAGTATAATGTTAAGTGAAATGTCAGTCAGAGAAAGACAAATACCACATAATTTCACTCATATGTGGAATTTAAGAAACAAAACAAATGAACAAAGAAAAAAGAGACAAGCCAAAAAGCAGACTCTTGGTTACCACAGAGAGGTGGGTAGGGGGATGGGTGAAATAGGTGAAGAGAATTAAGAGTACACTTATCATGATAAACACTGAGTAATGTATAGAACCGTCAAATCACTGTACTGTACACCTGAAACTAATATAATACCAATGGCATGGAGCTCGTTCCCCTATGGTTTCTTCTAGGAGTTTCATAGTTTCAGGTCTTATATTTAAGTCTTTAATCCCTTTTAGTTAATTTGTGTGAGTTGTATAAGATAGGGTCCATTTTCATTATTATTTTGTGATTATCCAGATTTTCCACCATCATTTATTAAAGAGACTATCCTTTACCCATTGAGTATTCTTGGCTCCCTTGTCAAATATTGGTTCATCGTATTTGTATAGGTTTATTTCTAAGCTCTTTATTCTGTCAGTCTATGTGTCTCTTTTTATGGCAATACCATTCTGTTTTATTACTATAGCTTTGTAAAGTATTACTTCCAGCTTTGTTATTCTTGCTCAGGATTGCTTTGGCTATTTGGGGTCTTTTGTGGTTCCATACAGATTTTAGGATTTTTTTTTTCTATTTCTGTGAAAAATGCCATTGGCATTTTGATAGGAATTGTGTTGGATTTATAGATGACTTTGGGTAGTATGGGCATTTTAACAATATTAATTCTTCTGATTTGTGAACATGGAATATCTTTCCATTTATTTGTGTCTTTTTCAGTTTCTTTCATCAAAGTCTTATACAGGCATACCTTGGAGATATGGTGGTTTTAAGTTCCAGACCACCACGATAAAGTGAATATCACTATAAAGCAAATGAAATGAGATTTTTGGTTTCCCAGTGCATATAAAAGTTATATTTATACTATACTGTAGTCTATTCAGTGTGCAACAGCATTATGTCTAAAAAAGTATATGCCTTAATTAAAAAATACTTTATTACTAAGAAATGCTAACTATCATCTGAGTTTTTAGTGAGTCATGATTACTGATCACAAATCACCATAATGAATATAACAAAAAATATTGCCAGAATTACCAAAATGTGACACAGAGATATGAAGTGAACAAATGCTATTATAAAAATGGCACCAATAGACTTGCTTAATGCAGGGTTGCCATAAACCCACTATTTGTAAAAAATGTAATATCTGTAAAGCACAATAAAGTAAAGCATAATAAAATGAGGTATGCTTGTGATTTTCAGTGTACAGGTCTTTCACCTACTTGGTTAAATTTATTCCTAAGTTTTTTATTGTTTTTTGATGCTATTATGAATGAGATTGGTTTTTTTATTTCTTTTTCAGATATTTTGTTGTTAGTGTATAGAAATGCAACTGATTTTTGTGTGTTGAGTTTGCATCTTGCAATTTAACTGAATTTGTTAGATTTTGGCATATATTATTTTTATCACTTTTATTTTCTGGATATTTGTCAAGAATGGTGAAAGATCTGAGATTTTATCCTATATGCAAGGTAATATGGTAGCCTGCCACAGTTTCATGGATGCTGGCATAAGACATGAGACTCCTAGACCAGAGACAAAAGACTATTTATTACTTATAGCATTAACAGCAGTCCAAGAATTGGTATTTCTGCCAATTCCCTGGGCCCCACTTCCCCCATGGCCATGTGAAGAGGGCCAGGTGATATTTCCCCACACAGTAAGTTGCATTACAGGAAAGAAACCCTGAGCTTAGGATACCTGAAAAAATTTTAAATTATTTATTTATTTTTAAAAATTCAAATATAATTAACATGTAGTGTTATACTAGTTTCAAGTGTACAATATGATTCAACAACTGTATACATTGTGTACAATTGTATACATCAGTGCTCACCATGATAAGTATACTCTTAGTCCCCTTCACCTATTTCATCCATCCTCCTACCCACCTCCCCTCTGGTAACCATCAGTCTGTTCTCTCTAGTTAAGAGTCTGTTTTTTGGTTTGTCCCTTTTTTCTTTGTTCGTTTGTTTTGTTTCTTAAATTCCATATATGAATAAAGTCATATGGTATTTGTCTTTCTCTGACTGACTTATTTCAGTTAGCATTATACCCTCAAGGTCCATCCATGTTGTTGCAAATGGCAAGATATCTTTTTTTAATGGCTGAGTAATAGTCCATTGTATATACATACCACATCTTCTTTATCCATTTATCTAAATTTTTATTTTGAAGCTCCAAAGGGAGATACTATCTTTATATTCCAAGATCTGTTCCAAGATCTTTCCAAGGCTGTTCACTATACAGACATCCTTGGATAGATAGTCCAGAACAAAGGAAGTTAGTGCCTTAGCTTGCAAGATGTGTAGAAAGGTGAGAGACCCATGAAGAATTATTTTCCAACAATATCCATTCTTTGTTTCTACACCATCTTGGCTTCTAGAGATATTCCCTAAGAATATGCCACTCTACTGGCCACTCTGATTAATCTGAACAGAGATTAGAACCAAATCCATTCACTTTGTCTCATATAAACATGTACTTATCAACAGCACTCTAAGCAGCAGTTGAGGCAAACTGCAATATTGACCTCAACCGTGACCCTCATATGTTTCTAGATTCCACTAGCTGAACAACTCTCATAAACTCATAAGGTCTACCTTAGAAAACTAGATGGCTTTACTAGTCATTAGAGAAATGCAAATCAAAACCACAATGAGATACCATCTCACACCCATTAAGGATGGCTACTATCAAAAAGCCGGAAAATGACAAGTGTTGATTAGAATGTGGAGAAATTGGAACCCTTGTGCACTGCTGTCAGAGTGTAAAATGGTGCCAGTATTATGGAAAACAGTATGGTGATTCCTCAAAAAATTAAAAATAAATTACCATATGATCCAGCTATTCTACTATATATATGTCCAAAAGAATTGAAAGCAGGACTTTGAAGAGATATTTGCACACCACATTTATAGCAGTGTTATTCATAATAGCGAAGAGGCGGAGACAACCCAAATGTTCATTGATGGAGGAATGCATAAACAAAATGTGGCATATATTCCACTTTAAAAAAGAAGAACATCCTGTCATACACTACAACATGGATGAACCTTGAGAACAATATGTTAAGTGAAATAAGCCAGTCACAAAAGACAAATATTACATAATTCTACTTATATGAGGCATTAAAGTAGTCAAATTTATAGCAACAGAAAGTAGAAATGGTAGTTTCCAGGGGCTGGGGTGGGGGGGGAGGAGGGAGAAATAGGGAGTTGTTTAATGGGTATAGGGTTTCAGTTTGCAGGATGAAACAGTCCTAAAGATCTATTGCACAACAACACGAACATACCTAACACTACTGAATTGTACACTGAAAAATGGTTAAGATGGTAAAAAAGTATGTGTGTGTATGTGTGTGTGTTTTACCACAATTAAAAAAAGCCTCAAACCAGGTAACTTTCTCCTTTACTTTAGTTTCTATATTGACTTACCCATCACCCAACTTCAACAATTATCAGCTCATGATAAGATTAACAATTTATTCCTGTTTAATCTATACCCCTACCTACTCCTGCATCCTTGACTATTTTGAAAACATATAATTTCATCCGTAAATCTGAGTATATCCAAAAGATAAGGATTTCTAAAAAAATTTTTTAAAAATTTTATTATGTTATGTCACCATACAATGCATCATTAGTTTTTGATGTAGTGATCCACGATCCATTGTTTTCGTATAACACCCAGTGCTCCATGCAGTACGTGCCCTCCTTAATACCCATTACCGGGCTAACCAATCCCCCCTCCCCCCTCCCCTCTAGAACCCTGTTTGTTTCTCAGGTGCATAGTCTCTCATGGTTCGTCTCCCCCTCCAATTCCCCCCGCCCATTTTTCCCTTCCTTCTCCTAATGTCCTCCATGCTATTCCTTATGTTCCACAAATAAGTGAAACCATATGATAATTGACTTTCTCTGCTTGACTTATTTCACTTAGCATAATCTCCTCCAGTCCCATCCACGTTGATGTAAAAGTTGGGTATTCATCTTTTCTGATGTAAAAGTTGGGTATTCATCTTTTCTGATGGCTGAGTAATATT
>NW_025410400.1:0-3134 GCF_002201575.2 Neomonachus schauinslandi
GGACTCACCTGCCTGCCGGCGGGGCTGGACCGCTCCTGGGGGAGATCCTGGTCTTGTTGTCTGGATTCCTGGATGCCAGGGAGGGAGCGGGGTCGGGATGGATGGTCTGTGTCGTCCCCACCCTCCCCTGCTTCCTGGGCTCTGGGTGCTTCTCCCCTGCACTGCGGGATCAGGTCCAGGGCTGCCCGGATCTCTGCAGCTCTGCTTCCAGAACCCAGACTGAGAAACATCAATGACAATGGCATTGGAAGGGCTGAGGAGAAAGCCCATTTGTGCCAAAACGTGTTAAGTCTTTCTCAATGGAGGGGAACCCAGTCGACCTGGGCCAAGCTCCTCTGGGCCTGAGGGCCGTCCGGGTCCCAGCGCTCTGCCGCCGGCTGTCGCTGCCCCGAGCTGGGTGCCCGCAGGACTCGGACCCTGGCAGTTGGTCTGTGTGGGATCAGCAATGACAGACTGCTTCTGCCTGTTTCCTAATTAATGGACATTTCCATAAGTTTCTGTGCTGCCAACACGGATGTGTTGTTCCCCCAAATTCCTGCCTCTGTGCTTGGTCCTTCTGCTGGGAAAACAGAGCCCACAGCGGGGGGGCTCCCAGGGCTCTGTGATGGGGGAGCCGGCAGCGTCGGTTCTGTCGAGAGCCAGACGGTCAGCCTCTCCTGGTCCCCCCATGTGGAGGGGAGCAGAGGGAGGGACACGCCCCACTCTGACCCTTCTCATGAGGGCACTGACCCCCCCACGGGGCTCCACCCTTAGGACCCAGCTAACCGCCCCCCCAAAGCCCCGGCCTCCTCAAACCATCACACTGGGGGTCGAGTTTCACCTCCAGTTTGGGGGGACACAAACATTCAGGCCCTCGCGGTGTCCAAGCCTGTGTCTGCATGTGTCTGGGGAAGCCGAGGCACACTGCTCTCTGGGGCCGGAACGCTGGGAGCTGCCGCGTGGGGGACGGGGCCTGGCCATTCTACTTGGAGTGGGGGAGGGATTGCGGCGAGTGCTCTTGAAACACGCACCGCGAGCCAGAGCAGAGCCAGACCGCAAGGTCCTGCCCGGTCTGTTCACGGCGGGCGGGGCGAGCACAGCATCTCTGTCCTGACAGATCAACGGGCAGGAGACAGGCCGGGCGGCCTCTCTGGTGCGGAGCCCGCGGGGAGTGGGCGCCAGGAGATGCCCGGGCCCTGGAGCGGGGCGGGTTCCTTTGCTGCGTTTGGGAAAACATGCGGCAAGGGCCCGGGAGAGCTGGAGGGGGCAGGAGCACTGTGCGCATCGAGCGGTCCTGACCGCGTGCTCTGCTTCCCACATCCGACGTGTTCCAACCCAGGCTCCCCAAGTGTCCTGGAGCCTCTCCGCCCCGCCGCCCCGCCGCCCCGCCGGTGTTCCCTGTTTCTCCATGAAGGGCAGGAGGTGGCTGGAAACGGTTCGGTTCTTGGCGTCTGCAGCCTGGCCCGGCTGCTGCGGTGACCGGGCTCCACCTCACCGCCCACTGCCCACCGCGTGGGGCGACTTGTCACCATCCCAGGCGGGGACGGGGGCTCACTGGTGTGGCCATGCTCTGCTCGGTGGGGCCTCTCAGGGGAAGGAAGGGCTCGTCCAGGCAGCTCACCCCGGGGTGCCCAGCTGTGCGCGGGTCAGCACGCCCACCTTTCCTGGTGGAACCCTGGGAGGGGGGGCCAGTGACGGGATGACTGAGCTGTCAGCCTCACCGGCACCTGTGGGATGCCCTGTCGCTGCGGTTCTCCCGGAGGCCTGCCAGAGGGTCTGACTCCGTGTTCGTGGGCCTGGACTGCGCATTTGCCGCCAGCTCCAGGGAGCTCTGCCCCCAGGACCCAGGGTGGGACCCCCGCCCGGCAGCCTCCCTCCCTGTCCGCCAGGCCCGGTGTGTCTGCAGGACGCTCCCAGTGCTGACCGGGCCGTGAGCCCCCTGTGCCCGCCTCACCCATGGGCAGACGGAGAAAGCACATCCCCACCAGCGCCAGCAACGCCTCCTGGCCCCAGGAACAGGCTGTCTCCCAGAATCATGGAGAGGTCCTCCTGGGTGAGCAGATCTGATGGCGGAAGGCCGTGTGGGCCCCTCTGCGGCCCTGCCCACGTGGTCAGCTCCTGCAGCAGCTCTCCAGACGCCTGCTTCCTGGGCGGCACGTCCAGGCTCCAGGTCCCGGCCCCACTGCCGCCCGCCCTCTTTCCTGCTGCTCATTCCTGAATAATCCTGTCATCTGATGGCACCTCCACCGGGGCCCCGACTCCCGGCCCTCACCCCAGCCCAGGTGCAAGCTCACGGACTCCCTGATCCACTCTGTCCAGGAGCTTCTCTGGCACTGAGTGTCCGCGCCCTCACACCCGCCCGCGGTGCAGGGTCCGCTCCCCACTTACAGATGAGGAGGCTGAGCCCCGGTGCAGAGGCCGTTCCGCCCAGACAGTCTGCCTAGGCTGCACCGTCACCTGTCTGCCCCCCCACCAGCCCCAGGGGCCAGGGGGAGGCTGTTTCCATAGAAACGGAGGACAAAAGCATTCATCCTCGGCTTCAGAAGCTGTGGTCATAGAAAGATGGGAAAAATGAAAGAGCCCTATTCCCACCTGCAGGAGGACCTGAGGGTGCTTGAGCACCCGGGAGCCCGGCCAGCGGCGGAGACTGCCTTTGCTGAGCCAGACCACCCACCTCGGGCACCAGACAGACAGGGGCGGGGTCAGCTCCAAGGACCGTCCAGTCTCGTTCAGGTGACTCCGTGCATCGTCCAGGGTGAGAGGCAGTGTCATCGCTCCGGTCACTGTCCCCTGGACTGTCCACCACCAGCAGGAACGGAGTCCCCCACCGGTCACCAGCTGACCGACACCTGTCTGGTCCTCAGTGGATGCTGTCCCCTCAGTGCTCTGGTCCCCGGGCTCAGGAACAGCCCTGTCCCCCGGGGGCTGGGCCCAAGCTTGGGAGAGAGGCCCCCCCACCCCGGCTGACCCCGCGGCTCCGGCACCTCTGCCCCGGGGGTGGGCGAGCCATGGTCCGGGGTCCCCCCGCTGACGCTTCACCGCGAAGCCGGGCCCACGGTAGTGACGGTGGTCACCGCGGAGCAGGGCCTGGCAGTGGAGACGGGCTTTGGGCAGGGTCTCTTCGCGGACGATGCTCCGGACCCAGGGGCTGCCCA
>NW_025410400.1:3144-7727 GCF_002201575.2 Neomonachus schauinslandi
GGGATAGAGACAGAGAGACACAGAGACACAGATGGAGACACAGAGACAGCGATACAGAGACACAGATGGAGAGGCAGACACTGAGAGACAGACACAGATGGACACACAGAGACTGAGAGAGACAGAGACGCAGATGGAGAGACAGAGACTGAGAGAGACAGAGACGCAGATGGAGAGGCGGCAGAGACAGACAAGACAGAGCAGACAGCATCAGGACTGTCTTTAGGAGGCTCGGGGTGGACCTGGCAGGACCCCTGCCCTCTGGTCCCAGGAGGTGGGGTCTGGGCAGGCAGATGATCCTGCATTTTTGGATTTCCCTCCTCTGCATGGAGACAGGGAACCACAGCCGGGGAGCAGGGAGGAGCAGGGAGGGAGGGGAAGCAGCTCTGTGACACAAAGCTATTCGAGCCACCATCAGGGGACGCGTCCTGTGACAGCATCGGACCCAATGAGAGGCTGGAGCAAGAACTGTGGGGGCTGAGGCCACAGGGCACTGCAGCCCCTCACCCCTGGGGCTTTGAGTGGTCACGGGGCTTACAGTGTGTGAAGACCTGACCTGTGCCTCCAGCAGGTGGTGAACACGGACCACCTGCAATGGTCATTTTATGGTCATTTGACTGGGCCACGGGGTTCTCTGACTTGGTCAGACATGACTCCGGGTGTGTCTGTGAGGGTGTTTTTGGATGAGATCAGCATCTGAATTGGTGAACTGAGTAAAGCGGGTTGTCTGCCCAAGGTGGGTGAGCCTTATCTAACCAGATGAAGGCCTGCATAGACAAAATGGCTGAGTAGGGAGAATGTGCTCTCTGTCTCTGAACTGGCTCATCAATCTCCTGCCTCCAGACCTGGACTCACCCTGGAACTCACACCATCAGCTCTCCTGGGTCTCCTACTCACCAACTACGGATCGTAGGAACCCTCAGCCTCCATAACCACATGAGCCGAATGCTCATCATAAATCTCGGTATCAAGAGTCCAAATGTGAGATCTTCTCAGGTGGATACTGTCAACGATGAATGGGGAAGATCTCGTGTGGAAATTCTTAATCCCAAATCCCACGCTGTCCAGTTTGCAAACCTTTCTAGGGCTTCTGGGCCCCTTGAAACCCATGCGTTTGCACTCAGGAGTTCCTGGAGGATGAGTCCGGAGGTCGGCCCTGAGCCTGGGGATGCAGAGTCACAGGGCCCGGTGCTCATCCTGACAGATGGCCCCACAGAGAGGCTCCCTCGGCACCGGGCCCCTGGCTGTCAGGGACTGGAACGTGGCGGCATGGGCGGGGCTGCATGGCCCAGAGCCAGCAAGGCGGGGAGAGCCCATCACAGCGTGGACGTGCCTGATCCGCAGGGGCGCACGCTCCGCTGAGCTCAGGACACGTCTTTGCAGGCCATCCTGTGTGGGCTAATTCCCTCCCTCCCCAGCGGCCAGAAGAGCCCCCAGGACTGCAGCTATCAACCCGTGCTCCCAATTCCAGCACCTTGGCAGGAACAGAGCTGCATTTCCTCCAAGACTTCCCCACGTCCACTGTCCACTGACCCAGCGCCCCTCCCACGGGTCCCGCATCCAGGTCTGCCCGGCAGATGCAGCCTCAGCTTCACAGGTGGCCCTCCAGGGCCATGGCTTCCCCAAGGGACAGCGCAGAACCGGGGCTCACAGTCCACCTTCCCAAGGGGGCTAGGTCTTCATGCTGTGAGTGACTGGGGGCCGTGACCCACGGCTCCTCCTGTTGGGTCATTTCCAGCAGATAAAGGACTGGAGAGCACCCCCACAGGACCTCCTGAGGGTGTCGCTGCTCAGCCCCACCAGTGAGAAAAGGGAGCCCTGGTGACCGGAGGAGGGAAGGGAGAAGCGTCTCCCTCTAAGAGCCCTGTGTTCCCCAGGGAGGTGCATGCCCGCTCGGATGGTGGGAAGGAGCCGTTCCCTGGACTCAAGAAGTTTCCCTTCCTGGGCGCCTGGTTGGCTCAGTTGGTTGAGCCACTGCCTTCGACTCAGGTCATGATCCTGGAGTCCCGGGATCGAGTCCCGCATCGGGCTCCCTGCTTGGCGGGGAGTCTGCTTTGTCCTCTGATCCTCTCCCCTCTCATGTGCTTTCTCTCTCTCTCAAATAAATAAGTAAAATCTTTAAAAAAAAAAAATAAAAGAAGTTTCCCTGCCAGAGCTCATTACTTCAGAATGATTCTGCTGGTTCAGCTGCATTTGAAACTTTTAAGGTAGACATGGCCGACCGGTGGCCTGGGGACATTGGTATGCTTTAACTTGTCCGTGTGAAGCCGACTTTGAAACAGGGTGGTATTAAAAGTTAAAATGCAGGCTTTCAGCTTTTCAGCTTCACTTTAAACTCAGAAGGTGGCCCCATGGGGCAGGTGTCCCTCTTGCTCCCCTCGTACATCATGGCCTGGGCGGCACTAAGGTTCAGAGGAAGGAAAAGTCTAGATCTTTCAAGAATTGCTTGTCTGGAAAAGGCTGCCCAGTCGGGGGCTCAGAGAAGAGAAGACTCGGTGTTAATTGACGGCTGGTGTTGCAGAGGGAGGAGTAGGTCAGATGACATGTGTCTGAAGCCGCATGGGGCCCTCTGTGACCTCAGACTCTGCCTCCGACAACTCAGCCAGGGCCCTGCTAGCATCAACAGCTCCTCTGTGCAGGCTAGAGAAAGGCACCTGCTCCCGGGGACACCTAGCTTCCTGGCCAGTGCACCACAGGCTCCTCCTCAGCCCCCTCCTGCCCCCTCCTGGGCATCCTGAGCAGTGCACAACCCGCACCACCAGCCTGGGCGGCCCTGACTCAGCCCTTGCAAAATGGGCTTGAAGCAGCTTGAAGGTTGAAAGCACTCCAGCCCTTCCTTCTAGAAATTCATCCCAGGGAAGTAATCAGGGGTGTGTGCCAAGATTTATGATCATAGCAGTGTTGTTTATAATGGTGGAAAAATTGGAGACAATCTAAATGTTTAAAAATAGCGCTCCATTAAGTAAATTATTGTACAATATTCTCAGAGCATTCCAGCATGCTACAAATAATGCTCTAATGTGCACAAGGACGTCTGCACAAGGACATTCATTGTAGGCTTATTTGTTGTAACAAAAGGCTGAAATAAACGTCTGTTGATAGGGAACCACCTGAACTGCGGGGCGTCTGTGCATCGGGCCTCTGCCGTCTCCCCACAGCAAGGGCGCTGCAGCCTCACGACGTGGAAGAACCCTCGAGATGTTTGCTCATCTGAAAGGGAAGGTCGTATGATATGTGTGCTGTGTGTGCTGCCATCTGTGGAATCCATGTGTGCTGCCATCTGTGGAATCCATGTGTGGACACGTGTATCTTGTTCATGTATGTTCTTACATGGGCTTGTTCGTGTTCGCCCATCTCTGCAAAGACCCTTTAAGATAGGGTGATGATGGTGGCCTCCGGTGAGGCCCACAGGGGGACTCTGTGCTCCAAGTCCCAGAAAAGAAACACTTTTCTCCCCGCCAGACCCCATTTCATACTCTGCACTTATGGACATGCCTCATTTTGGGCAGATAAAAGCAAACAAGAAACCCAGAAGAAGCTCATGGACTGGCACACAACACCTTCTCCGGGGGGCCAGGGTCCTGGCGTCCCAGGAGACGCCCCACTCCGCCGGCCAAGGAGCCCTCCCCTCTGCTACTACCCGCCTTCACGTGGGAAACAGCTCTGGGGCCTCTCAGCTCCGCCGCTGCGCCTGCGACCCAACCCCACCCTAGGTACATCCACACGTGTTAGGAAGGGTTTGATGGTAGGAAAAGAGTTTGACGGTTACTGAGCTGCGGGGACAGAGCAGAGATCTCACGGCCTCCCCTGCATTCGTCACAATTCATGACTCTTACCCATGCGTCACTAGTAACTGAAGTCCACACTGCATCCTTGCCTTACTACTCTTTCCCGGTGATCAGGGAGTGTCTGGGGACACCAAGAGAGATGGCCGTTCTAGTTTGACTTTGAGGAGCTCTTTCAGGCGGTCTGCTTGTCCTGTGGTGTGTGCGTGTGCATGTGTGTGCATCTGTGTGTGTGCATGTGCATCTCTGTGTGCACGTGTGTGCATCTGTGTGTGCGTGTGCATGTGTGTGCATCTGTGTGTGCGTGTGCATCTGTGTGTGTGCGTGTGTGCATCTGAGTGTGTGCATCTGTGTGTGCGTGTGCATCACTGTGTGTGCATGTGCATGTGTGTGCATGTGTGTGTGCATGTGTGTGTGCATGTGTGTGTGCATCTGTGTGTGTGCATCTGTGTGTGTGCATGTGTGGGCATCTGGGTGTGTGCATCTGAGTGTGTGCATGTGCATCTCTGTGTACGTGTGCATGTGTGTGCATCTGTGTGTGTGCGTGTGCATCTGTGTGTGTGCCCACACAGGTGTCCCTGCATGTGTGCATCTGTGTATACAACCGTGTGTGTGCATGTGTATGTGCCGATCCCGCAGTGCAGGGGAGAAGCACCCAGAGCCCAGGAAGCAGGGGAGGGTGGGGACGACACAGACCATCCATCCCGACCCCGCTCCCCTCCCTGGCATCCAGGAATCCAGACAAGACCAAGATCTCCCCCAGGAGCGGTCCAGCCCCGCCGGCAGGCAGGTGAGTCC
>NW_025410401.1:0-6631 GCF_002201575.2 Neomonachus schauinslandi
GCAGTAAATTGGCTCAGTAGGACAATGTAGATGACAGAGGAAAGAGTCAGTACCTTGAAGGTACAACAACAGAAAGTATCTCATATGAACAATGGAGAGAGAAAAAAAATCTACAAAAACAAAAATCTATTCATGTTACAAGAATCCCAGAATGAGAAAAAAAGAAAAGGAGGGATTAAAAAGTATTTCAAGGAAATGTAAAGGAAAAAAAAAAAAGAATATTTTAAGAAAACATGGCTGATCATCTCCCAAATTTGACAAAAAGCATGAGCCTAAAATTGAAGAAAATGAAAAAAACCCAAACAGAGGGAACCCCAAGACATCCGTCAAGACACATGGTATAGACTAAATTTGATCCCCCATCCCACTCACATGTTTCAGTTCTAACCCCTATGAAACTGGACCTGGAACCTTGGGAGGAACATAGGTTGAGTTAGGTCACAAGGTTAGGATTCTCATGATGGGGTTAGCATGCTTATGAGAACAGACACAGAGAACTTTCACTCTCCATGCACACCTGCAAAGAAAGGTTATGTGAGGGCAAAGCCAGAAGGTGGCTATCGACAAAGCTCCAGGAGGATAGGCTTCATCAGAAGCTGATCAAATTGGTGCCTTATGTTGGACTTCTACCCAGCAGAACTGTGAGAAAATGCATTACAGATGTTTAGCCATTTTCTGAACCTAGCATTTGGTGCATTTTTGTACAAGACAAGAAAGGAGGATTCATAGGGCATAACACTGGACTTTATCAAGATTAAAACCTTCTGTTGTAGTAAAGATCTTGTTAGGAGGATGAAAAAACAAGCTATAGACTAAGTGAATATATTTGCAAACCATTAATCTGACAAAGAACTTCTATCTATAATATATAAAAAACCAACACTCAACAGGAGGAGGAAAAAAAAAAAAAAAAACTATCCAAATAGCAAATGGGTAAAAGACATGAACAGACATTTCAGCAAAGAGAACATGCACATGGCAAATAAGCACAAGAAAGAAACAGTACATTAGTTGCCATGAGGGAAATGTAAAGGAAAAACCTGATTGAGTAATCACTGCTACCTACCTTTTAGGACAGCTCATTAATATAAAACAGAGTAAAAACATCAAATGTAGGAAAGAGCCAGCTCTCCTACTTTGCTGGTGGGAATGTAAATGGAACAGCCACTCTGGTAAGACAGTTTGATAGGTTCTGCAAAAGCGAAACATAAATGCAACAACCCAGCACTCACTGTCCTGGACCTTTATTCTAGAGAATGAAAATTTAAGATCCCAAAAAACACTGTGCCCAAATATTCACTGTGGGATTATTTGTAGTCTCTAAAGCCTGGAAACAAACCAAAATATCCCTCAAAAGGGGAGCAGATGAACAAACTGTGGCATTTCCAACCTAGGGAGCACAACTCAGTGATAAAAAGTAAGAAAGTTAGGATAACACAAAACGTGGATGGATTCCAGATATATTATCCTGAGTGAAAACAAACAAACAAAAAACATCACTGGTCACAGCTGTAGGAGTCCCCTCATGTAACAAAATGCCAACACATCCAAAGTGTAAAACACAGGGGTAAATGGCATGGAAGGGATGGCTGGTCAAGGGGTGGGTAACATGAAGGAGATCTTTGTGCTGATAGAGTAGTTCCATACCTGGATTGTGCTGTTGAACATATAAATGTCCCTGGCAATGTGACAGACCTAGACATATCCATCATTCCACTGTCAGTTTCCTGGTGCGAATAGTGTCCTGCTGTGATGTAGGATGTTACCTTGAGGCAAAATGAGCCAAGAGTGCCTCTGCAATGGGACATTTCTGTACTATCTGAACCTTCCTGTGAATCACTAAATCCCTCCCTACCTGTAGTATTGCTCTACCTTTCAACAAACCTCAGAATAGTTCCCTAAAGCTATCAGTCCCACCCTGGCTCCTTGAAGCTCCAAGCTTCCCCAGGACCCTAATGTGTGGGTATTAAGCAGCAGTGTTGGAGGCAGGAGGAACCTGGTGTTGGTCTGTGACTAGGAAGGACCTGGGCTCTGATGTGCTGTACCCTAAGGGGCAGAGAAGGCCACGTGTGGGACAGGACAGAGGCAGGACCTAGACTGCTCTCCTCCTGAACCTGCTGTTTTGAGTTTGGGAAGGAACTGACAGGACATGGACCTGGTTCACAGCCTGCCCTCCCTCCTCTGGACAGCATCTGTCCCCTGCTCTTGTAGATCCCCTCGCCAACCCTGCCTTCTCCTGCATCCTGCTCACACAGCCATCCCCCCAAAGTTGCCCACATTTTACAGATGAAGGAATGGGGGCTCAAGGGGTGAACTGCTCTGCTTCAAACCCCCAAAGTGGGGTCCCAGCACCTCCAAGATCCTGCTGTGTCCAGAAACATGTGTCTGGTAAGTGGGTCTGAGCAGGTGGCTACTAGAGGTTAGCAGCTCTGGGATCGCACTGTGATCCACTTCCCCCTCAAATCCAAGTGACCTGGACTCCACCAGCCTCCCCACTGGCTCCTGAAAGCAGCAGCCCTCCTATAAGATCAGACACCATCCATCTTAGAGATACTAACCTCTCTTCTCCCAGGTCCCCCTCACATTGACCTTCCCTAAGAGAGCTTTTTCATGGCTCTAATCAGTTCATGCCAAGGTGATATGAGCACAGTGTCTTGAGCTCCCCCAAGGGGCCATGGCTCTAGGCTCTCTTACCTCCACTACAGTCACAGGCAGACCCCAGCTCATTAGCATCCACAAGGCCCTTGAGCTCCCACATCCTGTGTTGAGGTTAAGGGATAATCTCCAGGGAGAAGACAAACTTGGAACCTTACTTTCCTCCTTCCTCTGTCCATCAAATGGCAGAATCTCAGCTTTGCCTATTAGAGGTAGACACCTTCTTCCATATCCACAGACACCTGAGTATTCCATGCGCACCTGTTCCCACCTGTTCCTACCTGTCTCCTTTTCTTCTTTACTCTGTCCATTCACCCCTCCACATGGAGCAGCAAGTAGTAATCTGTGTCTCCCCCAACTTCTGCAGTGCTTCTGTGACTCAGAGCAGAAAGCCCACACTCCAGGCTCCTCACTCCAGTCTGTACGTACCTCACCCACAGGAAATCATCCAGAGGCAGGGAATGGTCCCCTGCTTCTGGCCTCCCTCCAACCTGGTTCCCTCATCTTGTCACATTTACTCTTCAGACGTCCGCATCACACAGGGACATGCAGTCAGGAAATACTAGCTCTGGTGACCAGAGTTTGGAAACTTCATGCCAGGGTCCAAACTCCAATTTGCCAGAGCATGTGTGATGGGGCTAGGGACATAAATCATTTTTGCAGAAATACCTACATATGGACATTACAGCTTACTTTCTCCTTCCTTCAGAATGGGGATGACCTCAGCAGCTGACCTTGATTTCTACAAAACAGGATGTCTGATAGTGTTGAAGGGGATCGGAAGGTTGTGCTCAGGGTCAGCTCTGCATAATTCACTGACACTTTCTCAGAGCTGTGGAGGTCCCTGCCCACCAACTGGAGAATGTGATGACTTCTAAGGCACAGTAGTGACGGTAACCCAGGCTGTACGTCACAGTCACCCAGGGGCTGTTTCCTGTACTCATATGAAATAATGGTTTTAAGTTATTTAGGCCTCTGAAAAATATTAAAACTCTCACTCCTGGAGATGACCAAAGTTTTCCAAGCTCCACATTTATGTCATCTTGGATGGGAGGGTGCAGGGACATCACCACTTGGATGATGTTGCCTGGGAGGCAAAACTTCCAGCAAGTCCTTGATGTACCCCAAAAATCTCTCCACCTCATAGACCTGAGCCTGCTTCTCACCCCACTACTTGACTTGTTTTTCTAAGGTCTCCACCTCTTCTTCCAGGATGGAGCACCTCTCCTTCATCTGGAGGACCTTTAGCAATGAGTCCTCTGTACTCAGGGCCTGGGGTCTCTTCTACAATCCCCTCCAGTCCCCGCACCTCATCTCCTGCTATGGGTTCATTTCAAACTCTCCAATCTTTTGGTTTGACTCCGCTTTTTGGCTTGGTATCCTTTTCTCTCTCTCTCCCTCTTTTTTTAAATATTTTATTTATTTATTTGAGAGAGACAGAGAGAGAGAGCACATGAGAGGGGGAGGGTCGGGAGGGTCAGAGGGAGAAGCAGACTCCCTGCCAAACAGGGAGCCCAATGTGGGACTCGATCCAGGGACTCCAGGATCATGACCTGAGCCGAAGGCAGTCACTTAGCCAACTGAGCCACCCAGGCACCCGGTATCCTTTTCTCTTGAGGAGAATTCTCAAAAAGATGAGGGCTACCCAGGTGACAAGCCACAAGGACTTTAAGCTGAAGTGTATCCCTGGGCACTGGTGACTCACTTGTCCTGGGGTCGCCTTAGTTAAAGGGCTTCCAGTCAGTTTAGTGTTCTAGAGAATTCTTGCCCCAGTCAGAGCTGAGTTGGAGGAGTCATGACCAGAGGGCTCCCAGCCAACCTGTGTTCTGGGGACCCAATTGTCCTGTGCTCTGTGGGGTTGGAGGGTTTTGGGTCAGAGTTCTCATGCTCAGCCTGATGTCTGAGAGACTCAGCCCAGTGCCAAGCTGAAACAGAAGGCTTGGGGTCCCAGATCTCCCAGTGGGCCTGGTGTTCTAGGGACTCAATTGCCAGCTGTCTCCTCAGTTGAAGGGCCCTCCTTTGGAGGGAGTCCAGTCATCCTGTTTTCCATGTGAGTCTTTTGCCCAAAGCCAAGCTGAGTTGGAGAGTCTGAAGTTTCCTGTTTGGGCCAGTGTTGTGAGGACTCAATTGCCCTCTGCTTTCTTGGGCTGAAGAGCTCCCAGATAGAGGACTCCCCCTCAACCCTGTGTCCAGGGCACTCCTTTGCCCAGTGTGCAACTGGGTTGGTGGTGTCATGGTCACAGGGCATCTACTGGGGCTGGTGTTCTGGGGACTTTGTTGCCATTTTCTGTACAGCAGTAGAAGACTCCCCTTCTTTGTCCCAGGTTCCAGGTGGCTCCTTTCCCTGGTGCTGAGTTGGGTTGGAGGTCTTTTGGACTTAAGGCTCCTGCTGGGCCCACTGTCCAGATAATACATTCTTCCACTGACAGGTCTGGTTGGAGTGGTTTTGGTCAGAGGGCTCCTCAAAATCCTGTGTTTGAGAACCTGATTGCCTTATGCTCTTCTGGGTTGGATAGGTTTTCTTCTGAGGGCTCCTTTGCAGTCTACGGTCCAGGTGATTCATTTAGCCATGACAGACTCTGTTGGAGAGCTCCTAGCCTAAGTGCTCCTGGTGTTCTGGGGACCTGATTACCCTGTGTTTGGAAGGGATGGTGTCCTCATGATCTCAGGGTGCTTCTGTTCAGCCTGGTGTCCACGGGATTCTTGTGCCCAGTGCTTGGCTGGGTTGGAGGGCTCCTGTTCAGAGGATTCTACCTCAGCCTGGTGTCAAGGGTCCTCATTTGGGCAGTGCAGAGCTCGGTTGGAGGTTTCATATTCTCGAGACTCCCAAGAGGCCTGATTTTCTGAGGATTCACTTGCCCTGTCTTTGTTGCATCGGTGCTCATGCACTTGGCCCAGGGTCTTGGTGATTCCTTTGCCTTGTAAAGATGAGATGGAGGGCCCATGGTCCTAAGGCTCCTGGTCACCCTTCTGTTCAGATGACATATTTCCCTTGTGCCAAGCTTGGTCAGAGGGGGTTTGGTCAAAAGGCTCCTGGCAAGTCTGGTTTTCTGGGGATTTGAATGTCCTATGGATATCCCACAATTAGACAACAAATGAAATAAAAATGCAGCCAAACAAGGAAGAAGTAAAATTTTCACCGTTTGCAGATAACATGATACTCTATACAGAAAACCCTGAGGATCCCAGCAAAAATCTACTAGAACTGATCAATGGATTCAGTAAAGTCCCAGGGTATAATATCAACGTGCAGAACTCTGTTGCATTTGTGTACACTACAAATGATGCAGGAGAAAGAAAAAATAAGAAAACAATGCTGTTTGCCATTGCACTCAAAATAATAAGATACGTGAGAATAAACCTAACCAAAGAAGTGAAAGACCTGTACTCTGAAAACTACAAAATAGGGATGAAATAAATTGAAGATGACAGGAAGAAATGGAAAGATTTTCATGCTCATGGGTTGGAGGAACAGAATGTGAAAATGTCTATAGTACCCAAAGCAATACACACATTTAATGCAATCCCTATCAAAATACCAACAGCACTTTTCACAGAGCTAGAACAAGCAATCCTAAAATTTGTATGGAACCAGAAAACATCCCAAATAGCCAAAGCAATATTGAAAAAAAAAAAAAAAAAAAGGAAATGGGAGGCAGCACGATTCCAATCTTCAAAATATATCAAAAGGTTTAGTAATCAAAATAGTATGGTACTGTCATAAAAACAGACACAGAAGGGAGGGGCGGAGAAAGATGGTGGAGGAGTAGGAGACCTGGATTTTGTCTGGTCACAGAAATTCAGCTGGATAGGGATCAAACCATTCTGAACACCTACAAACTCAACACGAGATCGAAGAAAAGAATAGCAACAAGTCTCTGAACAGAAAAGCAACCACTTTCTGGAAGGTAGGGTGTGCGGAGAAGTGAATCTGAGGCAATATTTGGGAGGATAGATGGTGGGGGATGGGGCCTCC
>NW_025410401.1:6731-7722 GCF_002201575.2 Neomonachus schauinslandi
GGACCCTCAGGGTCACAGAAAGACCGGGGGTGCCTGAGTGGCAGAGCCTCCAGGTATCGGAGCGGGGAAACCAGGTGCAGAGATGGAGCCGAGGATTGGGCTCTCAGCTCGGGGTTGCCACAAACCACGATCCGCAGCACAGTCGGGCCATTGCTTCTCCAGCAGGGACCAAACAAGCGGCAGATCCGGGGAGACTCCCCATCCTCCCCCGGGAGGAGTGGTGCGGGAGAGCACCGCAGGGATCTGCTGGGTTTGGAGCCTCCACATGGGGTCGGGTGCCAGAGAAATGCTCGGTCACAGGCCGGGTGAGCACAGTGTGCACCCGGACCGGGAGGAAGGGAGTGATTGACTGCTTTTCTCTGGGGGCTCACTGAGGAGTGGGGCCCGGAGTTCTCGGCTCCTATGGGGAGGCCACCATCTTCACTCTCATCCTCCTAGGCTCTACGGGAAGCTTGCAAGAAACAAAAGCAACCAGAGAGCAAATTACAGCAGATTACTTATCCTAGACTGGCAAGGGCGGGGCACTTCCAACAACGGCAAAGACATTTGCGAACCATGGCAACAAGCCCCTCCCCCAGAAGATCATCAAGAACAGCCAGTCAAGACCAACTTTACCGATCAATGAGAACAGCAGAACTCAAGTGCTAGGGGAATACTGCAGATAGAATTCATGACTTTCTTACTATGATTCTTTAGTCTTTCAAGGTTAATTTTTTTAGCTGTCTTTTTTTTTTTTTTGAATATTTCTTTTTCCCTTTTTCAAACAACATCCTTTCAATCCCTTTTTAAAAATAAATATTTTTTTTTTATTTTTCATTTTTAGAGTCATATTCTATCCCTTCATAGTAGTTACCCTTATTTTTGGTATATATATAAGTTGTTCTCTCTTCCAAATTTTGAGATACAGTTTCTTCTAACAGACCAAAATATACCCTAAATCTCTAATGTTGGCTTTGTTCTCTTCTCCTGCCTGATCACATTCTCCCCCCCC
>NW_025410402.1:0-7722 GCF_002201575.2 Neomonachus schauinslandi
ACCTGAACAGACCCCAAACCAGTAAAAAGTATTCAATTAATAATCAAAAATCTCCCAACACACGAGTGTCCAGGGCCAGATGGCTTCCTAGGGGAATTCTACCAAACATTTAAAGAAGCATTAATACCTATATTTCTGAAACTATTACAAAAAATAGAAATGGAAGGAAAATACCAGACTCCTTCTATGAGGCCAGCATTACCTTGATCCCAAAACCAGACAAGGACCACCATTAAAAGGAGAATTACAGACCAGTATCCCTATTGAACAAGGATGCATATTTTCTCACCAAGATACTGCCAATAGGATCCAACTGTTAAAGGATTATTTACCACGACCAAGTGGGATTTATTCCTGGGCTGCAAGGGTGGTTCAACCTCACAAATCAATATGAAACACCACATAAAAAAGAAAGGACAAGAACCACAGGACCCTCTCAATAGATGCAGAAAAAGCATTCCACAAAATACAGCATCGTTTCGTGAAAAAAACTCCACCATGTAGAGAGAGGGGGAACATAACATCATAAAGGCCATATAGGAAAGACCCAAAGGAAATGTCACCCTCAAAGGGAAAAACAGAGATTTTCCCCTATGTGCAAGAACACAGCAGGCATGTCCACTCTCACCACTGCTGTGCTGTGCATAGAAGGCATGTGACTGTACAAACCCCTTGTAGCCCAAGCGCCAGCTCCTGCAAACCCTTGCCCTGTTCCAGATCCCTGGGAACCCTGCACTGGGCAGCCCTGCATGTGCAGGGCACACTCCTTCAGCAGGTCTTGGGCAGCTGGGGCCTGGCCCCAAGCAACTGCCCAGTATGCTTGGTAGGGGGAGCCCAGCCCCAGAATCTTTGTGAGGTAGCAGTTTTATTTTGTATTTCTTCAGTTTAATCAATTGCTAAATTGAAGTATCATTGATACACATTATCTTCTAGTTTGAGGTGGATCAACATCAGAGTGATCCAGTAGTTTTATACATTACGAAATGATCCTTAGGGTAAGTCTAGTTACGATCCGTCATCTTACAAAGTGACTGGAATTATATTGACCATATTCCCTATGTGTATATTCCATCCCCATGGCCTGTTTATTTTATAACTCGAAGTTTGTACCGCTTAATCCCCTCACCTGTATCATCTGCCCCTGACCCCTTCTTCCCCGTCTGGTAACCAACAGCTTGCTTCCTGCCTCTATGAGTCTGGTTCTGTTTTGTTTTGTTTCACTGTTTTGTTTTTTAGATTCCACATGTAGGTGAAATCCTAGTAGATTTGTTTTTCTGTGATTCATTTCACTTAGCATAATACTCTTAGGTCCATTCAAGTTGTTGCAAATGTTAAGATTGCATTCATTTTTCCGGCTGAGTTATATTCCTTATGTATACATACCTCATCTTCTTTATACATTTATCAACAGCCACTTAGGGTTGCATCAGTATCTTGGTCCTTGTAAATAATGCTGCCAGAAACACAAGGATGTGTATATCTTTCCGGATGGGTCTTTCTTTGTTTTCTTCATGTATATACCCAGAAGTGGATTTGCTGGGTCATACAGTACTTCTATGTTTCATTTTTTGAGGACCTTCCATAGTGGCTACACCAATGCACATTCCCAGCAAGAGTGCACGAGGGTTCCATTTTCTCCACATCCTCGCCAACACTTGTTATTTTTTGTCTTTTTGGTAATAGCCACTCTGACAGGTAGGAAGTCATATCTCATTGTGGTTTTGATACCTGAGGATCAGTGATGTTGAACAGCTTTTCGGAAGCTTGTTGGCCACCTGTGTTTTCTTTGGGAAAGAGTCGATTCAAGTCTTCTACCCGTGTTTAAATCAGGTTATTTGTGGTTTTGGCATGAAGTTGTATAAGTTCGTTACATATTCTCAGTATTAACTCTTACTGGATGTACCTTTTGCATATGTTTTTTCCCATTCACTGGGTTGCCTTTTCCTTATGTTGTAGGTTTCCTTTGTTTTGCAAAAGCTGTTCAGTTTGCTATGAAGGCACTTGTTTATTTTAGCTTCTGTGGCCCTTGCCTAAGGGGACTGGTCCAAAAAGTATATCCTAAGACCAATGTCAGAGAGCTTCCTGACTATGTTTTCTTCTAGGAGTGTTATGGTTTCAGTCTTAACAGTCAAGTTTGTAATTGACTTTGAGTTTATTTTTGTGTATGCTGGAAGACAGTAGTCCACTTTCATTCTTACACATGTCCGGTCTTTCCAGGACCCTTTATTGAAGACACTGTCCTTTCCCCCTTGTATGGACTTGCCTCCTTTGTCATCAGTTGATGGACCTTTATATGCATGGCTTCTCCTGGGCTCTCTGTTCGATTCCATTCACCTGTATGTCTGAGTGCCCTACTGTTTTGATTATTAGAGTTTCGTAGTAGAGTTTGAAATCAGGCAATGTGATACCTCCGTGGAGGCTGCAGTTTTCAACTGGCCAGAGTCAGAACCCGTTTGGACCCACTCTGGATAGGGTCCCGGGCCTGACCAGCAGTAAAGGCTCCCCAGTGTGTCTTGCTGGAAGATGCCCTACCCAGCCTGTCTGGCTCTGTCCTGGCAAGATTGGTTTCTCTATCTCTGCCCTCAAGGCAAAACTGTGTAATTAGAGTTTGGAATGAGGCAGGTGTCCTTGTGCCCCCAGAAGCCTGCTCCGGTGACCGGCCTCTCCCGTTTCTTGCCCTGTTGATGCACACCATGTGCATGCACAGTAAGAACCCCATCAGCCAGGCTTGGGCAGGCCTAGGTAGCTCAGGCTGCCTCCCAACCACCTGCATACCTTCCAGGGTAGAGGGAGTCAACCCTCCAAATTTTTCGGAAGCAGCTTTTAAGTGGTGACAGTCAGCCTGATGGGGTCCAAGGCTTCCCACACTCAGTATTCCCAGGTGTCTCATATGGGGCCGGGGCTGCTTTTGTCAGTTGCCTGCTCCATCCTGGCAAAGCAGTGCAGATACTCGTGGTTCTGCTGTAGGGGAAAAGATGAGCATTTGTGTAGCTTTAGTGCTTGGATGTTGGCATATGTCGAGTACCCGTCGATCTCATGGTTAATATTGGTGTGTGGGCCCCACCACCCTGGTGACCAGGGACCATCCCCAGCTCCAGGGGCCTGAAGTGCGCTCAGTGCCTCGGGTGAGCTGAGAGGAGAGCGCTGCGCATGCGCCAGCTTGGGGGAGAGTAGCCAGTGATGTGGAACAGGACAAGCGTGGGGAGAGTTCGCCTGAATGCAGGGCTTGAGGTTCCTTGACTATGACCCTGTAGCATCCAGTCAGGACGAGAGTGACCTGGGGGTAGCGAGAACAGGATCAGCAGTCAGCAGGACTGAGAGTCTAGACAGGCTTTGAAACACAAGGGAGTCCCCCAACAGAAGGGGGATCCTGTGATGCCTTGGGTTCTTCCAGGTCAGAAGGCCATAGCGGGCCCCGTGATCCCAGGCCCACCCAGACTCGAGGGAGGGCCGGGCTGCACAGTGCAGGTCCTGATCCAGGCAGCCTGTTCTGGGCTCCCACAGTTGGGGCTCCCCCCAACCTCCTCAATGCTCCCCAAGGCCAGAGGTTGGGATGCAGGTGGTGGGAAGTAAGGTCTTCTCCTTGGGGAGACTCAGAGCCTCCTACTATGGCTTGATGAAGGGAGGGAAAGTTCTTCTCTACCCGCAAGGTCTTAGCAGGACTCAGAATTAAAATGGCACGAGTCAGATTAATAGGACAGTGATTGGGGGCCCACTAATGCAACTGAGACCCAAAGAAGGGACCGAGGCAGGCAGTTTTACCCATTTTAGACAAAGTGACAATAAATCTGTGAGGCATTGACAGGACAAAGAACCCTGAGCTTTGGGAGCTTGGATTAGTAAGGAAGTCTAGACAGAGTTTGGGCTGGAGCAGTACATGGTAAAAAGTAACAGGGGTTGTTTCTAAAGCCTTTTGGGCTCTAAATTCCCCAGCTCTGGGGATAAGGCAGTCTCTTCACGTCCTGCTTCAGAGAGGGTACCTGTTCCATCCGAGATGTATTTCCTGCTTTCAGGGGAAGGTCTAAGTGTCCTTGCACAGGCTGAGTCCTAAGTGACTTGTACGGAAAATATTCAGTATGCCAAGGGCACCTGGCTGGCTCAGTCAGTGGAGTGTGGGACTCTGCATCTTGAGGTCATGAGTTTGAGACCCAGGTAGGGTGTAAGGATTGCTTAAAACTAAAATCAGAAACACATCAATAATCAGTATACCAAAATGGCACATTTTGGGGGCAGCATGTCCTTGGCCTCTACAATGAACTGGGGAGATTTCCTGGTCTGCACAGGATCCCTGGAGGTTGTCTGTGGGAGACGTGGGTGCGGTCTCCTTAGCTGTGTTCAAGCAAATGGGCAAACAGGTGAGCAGACGGCGGCTCCTGCGGCCCTCGTCCTGTCCCTGTCCTCCTTCC
This sequence comes from Neomonachus schauinslandi, assembly GCF_002201575.2. NCBI lineage: Eukaryota > Metazoa > Chordata > Mammalia > Carnivora > Phocidae > Neomonachus > Neomonachus schauinslandi. Next base: position 4,407 of record NW_025410402.1, read on the forward strand.
CCCATGGTCAGGACTAAGACTGGGGCTGTCTCTGCCCCTCTGCGCAGCTGTCCTGCTGTGGGCCCCCAAGGGAAGCTCACCCCTTCCAAGTTGATGTGTAAAGGACGGGTGGAGACCCCAGGCACACAGTGGGACCTCTTCAGGCCCTACCTCTTTTCGCCTGTGGGACCCTGGGGGAAAGTTCATGGCAGAAGGGGGAGCTAGGAACTGGGTCCCAGCCCTAGCTCTGCCAGCCTTGCTGCGTGGGCTTCGGGGTAGTCATTCATCCTACTGGCTGGGACTCTCTTTGCTTTCCTTTTCTCTTTTTTCCGCCTGAGTTTCACGGGAAGAATTAGCCATTGATGAGTTGCATGTAACAGCCAGTGCTCAGACACCAAGTGCCCTCCTTAAGGCCCTCTTGTCCTGAGCTGCGTTCAGGATTTTCTCTTTATCGTTGAAATTTGGAAGCTTGACTATTATATGTCAAGATGGTGACATATTTTTATTGATTTTAGTGGGGTTCTCTGTGCCTCCTGGACTTGAGTACATGTTTCCTTCTCCTAGGTAGGGATGTCCTCAGCTCCAATTTATTGAAATAAACCTTCTCCCCCTCTGTCCCTCTCCTCTTCTGGGACCCCTATTATCTGGATATTCTTTCACTTTAGGGAAGTACTGAGTTCTCAAAATCTCCCCTCATGATCCAATACTTTTCTTTCTCTCTTTTTCAGCTTCCTTATTTTCCATTAGTTTAGCTTGTATATCACTGACTTCCTCTTCTGGCTCATTCACTGTCCTTTTAATAGTCTTCATTGGGGACTGAATCTCTGTAATGGAATTTTTAATTTGGGCCTGTCTAGATTTGGGTTCTTTTATTTCTACAGTGAGGGATTCTCAAGTGTCTCCTATGCTTTTTTTTAGCCCATCTAGTATCTTTCTAACCATTGTTTTAAATTCTAGTTGAGATACTTGACTTACATCCATAGTGACTAAATCCCTATTAGTGAGTACTACATCCTGTTCTTTCTTTTGGGGTGAATTTCTCCATCTCGTCATCATGTCCAGAAAAGAAAAGAAGAAAGAAAAAATAAAATACAATGAAAGGAATCAAACACACTAGATAGATAGATAGATGGATAGATAGATAGATAGATAGATAGATAGATAGATAGATAGATAGATAGATGATAGATGATAGATAGATGAAAAAATTAGAAAAACCTGAAAAATTAAAACTAAAAAAAATAAACATACAGAGAATGCTACTTAGTGTTTCCCCTAGGAGCTGAAGCATTGCAGCCCTCTCTGATCACTAAACGTGACAGGACTGAGTGGTTTGTGCTGGCCTTCGGGGGGAGGGCCCTGAGCACTGATCCTCAGGTGTACTTCAACTAGTGCAAATGCCCCTCTCCCAGCAGAGGCAGGCCTCAGTGTAAGCGGCTCTGTATTCCAGGATGTGGCACTGTTTTACTCCCTAAAGGCTTGCGGCCCCAATGGGCGGGATGAATATGGCTGCACCCTGCTCCCTACCCAGGAGCTGAAAATTTGCCCCCCAGCTCTTCAGTGAGCCCTCATAGAAAAGCAGTCTGTCTTACCTCCCCAGTTTCTGTCAGAACTCTGTGTTCACCGGCCAGTGAAGAAGCGTTCCTATCTCAGGCCCGAAACTGAGTTCCAACTCCACCTTCTATGGATTCCTGTGGCCCAGACCCACGTTGTACGTCCTGGGTGTTGGAGTGCTTGCCATGCTTCTGCTTTTTGCTGGACCCGTCCCAGGAAAGCCACCCGCAACCGTGCTGGGATTCGTGGTTTAGGGCTACATAGAGCAGGAAGCCAGCACCTAGACTCGCGGTTTTCAGCCGGCCTTTCCGATCTGACGTCTGGGAACTCTGAAGCATTCAGGCCCCACCGCGCTTCTTGTGACCCCCGGGATCCTGAGATCACGCTGTCACAGCGGGGACTCCACCCCGCTTCCGCACTTGAACACCTTTAAGTCCCCCACAGTAGGAGACTTCTAAAAGTTTCCATTTGGCACTTCTTCGCTCATGAAAATTGCAGTAGCCTCCTTAAGCCGGGTGCCTCCCCTCCTGTATCCTCAGCCATATGCCCCTCACACTCATCCGCACCTGCGGCACTCGGGCTCAGAAGCTGCAGCAGGTGCCACAGCGGGAGCGGGGCCCAGTTCTTGCGCTGATTCCAGATCTCGCTCTGGGGCTGGTGCTGTAGCTCCCAGAAGAGAAAGCATCATTGGCCTGATGGGCTTCCCACGTCACTTCTAAATAAAAGAAATTTTCCCACCACTCAATGCTGTCTGAGTCCATGAAGCAATCCCTGGGAGGTCTTCCCAGACTGCAGGCCATGGGGATAGGGATCTGGGGCTACTCACTGCTCCCGGCCCAACCACAGTCAATGGAGGCTTGCTCTGCATGGCCCAAGGTGTTCCCTCCACAGGCCCTCACCAGTCACTCCCTGTCCTCCTTACCCCAGCATCTCTCTCGTTCTACTTGCCCCTCTGCCTCTCCCCCCTAATTCTTCTCTTTCCTCTCTCATAAATAAATAAAATCCCCCCGAAAAGTAAAAGATTGAGCATGAAGGTGGACATTTTGAGCCTTTTAGACCTGTCTAGGAACACTCTCCTGTATGTATATCTTTGTCACCTTCCCCCTTGTGCTCATGGCTGCAGAGGTACATGAACTCCCCGGGAGGGAGAAGGCCCACGGTGCAGGGACTCGGGGGTCCTGAGTGACCACAGGGAGGCACTCCATCTCCCATCTGAACAGCCACTCAGTGCTGTCATGTGGGGGAATCCATGGTGACATGCTACCGACACTTGGGGAGATATTTGGTAATTCAGCCTAACGAAATATACCTGCTAAATGTTGAAATCACCAAGTTAACTTCAATAGTTATCAGCCTAGTAGCTTTAAAAATACCAAAGGGGCACCTGACTCCTCAGTCAGTAGGACACGTGGCGCTGGATCTCGGGGTGGTGAGTTTGAGCCCCACATCAAACACAGAGTTTACTTAAAACACAAAACAAAAGAAAAGAAAAGCCCTACCAAAGGACCCAAATCAATTAGGCTCCAACAATTGAGCTGGTCGGTGGTGGGATGGATCCTCTGGCCTGTTCATCAGCCCCTGTGCCCTGAGCACTCAGATGAGGCAGGTGCTTCTCAGCCACCCGGGTTCTCCCTCTAGGAGCTCAGGGTCTAGAGGGAGGATGGACAAACATGAATGAAAACGTGAATGAAAAGAGCAGTTGCTCCATAGGAAGAGAGCAGGGCGACAGCTGGGTCCCGAGCTCCGGCAGGTGAGGGGTCTGACAAGGCCATGCTGAGGTGAC
>NW_025410403.1:0-7719 GCF_002201575.2 Neomonachus schauinslandi
AAAGTTACTTTGTGGAAGGTTTTTATCATGAATGGATATTGTACCTTGTCAAATGCTTTTTCTGTGTTTTTGAAATAATCATGTGATTTTTAACCTTTCTCTTACTGATGTTATGTATCATGTTAATTGATGCGTAAATACCGAACCGCACTGGCATCCTCAAAATAAAATGATATTTTTAATGTATTGTTGGATTGTGTTTGCTAGTGTTTCGTTGAGGATTTTTGCATCCATGTTTATCAAAGATATTAGCCTGTAGATCTCTTTTTTAGTGGTTTATTTATCTGGTTTTGGTATCAGGGTAATGCTGGCCTCATAGAATAAATTTGGAAGTTTTTCTTTTCTTCTATTTTTTGGAATTATTTGAAAGGATTAGATGTACCAGTTTTTTTTTTTTTTAAATTTTTGTTAGAATTTACCTGTGAAGCCACCTGGTCTTATAATTTTGTTTCTTGGGAGTTTCTTATATTACTGATTCAGTCAACTTGTTGAAATCAATCTATTCAAATTTTCTATTTCTTCCTGCTTCAGTTTTGGTAGGTTATATGTTTCTAGGAATTTATCTATTTTTTTCTGTTTGGGCTAATTTGTCAGCATGTTGCTTTTCATAATATTTTCTTATAATTGTATTTCTGTGGTTTTGGTTATTTCTCCTCTTTCATGTTTGATTTTTGTGTCCTTTCACTTTTTTTTTTGTTGAAGTGGGTGGCTAGAACTCTGTCAATTTTTAAAAATATTAGAGAGAGATTGTGAGAGAGTGGGGGGAGGGGCAAAGGGAGAGGAAGAGAGAGAATCTCAAGCAGACTGCTCACTGGGAGTGAAGCCCCACACGGGTCTCAGTCTCACAACCCTGAGATCATGACCTGAGCCAAAATCAAGAGTCAGACACTTACCCTATTGAGTCACCCAAGTGCCCCTAGAACTATCAATTTAGTTGAACTTTTCAAAGAACCAACTCCTGGTTTTGTTGATCTGTTCTATTGTTTATTCATTTTCTACATAATTCATTTATTTCTGCTCTAATCTTTGCTGTTTCCTTCCTTCTGCTAGTTTGGGGTTCGTTTGAATTCTTTTTCTAGTTCCTTTAGGTGTAAGGTTAGGTGTTTATTTAAGATTTTTCTTACTTATTGAGGTAGGCTATCAATATTGATAGTATTGCTATAAACTGCCCTCTTAGAACATCTTTTGCTGATGTATTTTGGAGAGTATTGTCTTCATTTTCTTTTGTTTCCAAGGACTTTTTAAATTGTTCTTTGATTACTTGGTTGACCCATTCATTGTTTAGTAGCATGCTATTTAACCTCCATGTATTTTTGGACTTTCTGGAATTTTTCTTGTGTTGGGTTTTGTTTCTTTGTTTGTCTATTTTTCTTGTGGTTGATTTCTAGTTTTATGGCATTGTGGTAAAAAAAAGATGCATGGTATAACTTTGATCTTTATGAATTTGTTGATGCTTTTTTTGTGGCCTAATATGTGATCTGTTCTGGAGAATATACCATGTGCACTTGAAAAGAATGTGTATTCTGCTGTTTTAGAATGGACTGTTCTGAATAATTCTGTTAAATCCATCTGGTCGAGTGTTCATTCAAAGCCATTGTTTCCTTGTTTATTTATTTATTTATTTATTTATCTATCTATTTATTTATCTATCTATCTATCTATCTATCTATCTATCATCTATCTATCTATCTATTTATTTATTTATTTATTTATTTATTTATTTATTTATTTATTTATTTATTTATTTATTTATTTAGAGAGTGGGGCAGAGAGAGAGGGAGAGGGAGAATCGCAGCAGGCTCCATGAGTGGAGCCTGACACAGGGGCTTCCTCTCACAACCCTGAGATCATGCTCTGAGCCTAAATCAAGAGTCAGACACTTAACTGCCTGAGCCACCCAGAAGCCCCAACTTGTTGATTTCCTGTTCGGATGATCTGTCCATTGATGTAAGTGGAGTTTTAAAGTCCTCTACTCCTATTGTATTACTATGAATTAGTTTCTTAATGTTTGTTATTAAGTATTTTATAGATATGGGTGCTCTCATGTTGGGTGCACTTTTATAACTGTTATGTTTTGTTGTTGGATTATCCCCTTTACCATTATATAGTGCCCTTTTTTGTATCTTGTTACAATCTTTGTTTTCAAGTCTATTTCGTCCAGTATAAGTATTGCTACTCCAGCTTTCTTTTGACACCATTTTCATGATAGATGTTTCTGCATCCCTTTCCTTTCAATCTATAAGTATCTTTAGGGCTAAAATGAGTCTCTTATAGGCAGCATATAAATGGCTCTTTTTTTTTTTTTTAATCCATTCTGACAGACTATGTCTTTTGACTGGAGCCATTACCCCATTTACAATCTAATTATTTGTATATGTATTTATTTATGTATTTATTAATAATTAAATACATATGTATATATTTTTATCACTTGTTTTGTGGATGCTTTTGTATTTTTTTCTCTAATGCTTTCTTCTCTTGCTTTCCTTCATGGTTAAATGTGCAATAACGCATTTTGGGTAACACAAATATTTTAAAAATTGCTTAACTATCATGAACTTAAATCATTTTCATATTTTTTCAACTAATACTTTTATAATTGGTAACTTTTTCAGTAAATAATTCTAATTATGAAACACATCTTTGGTATAATAATGTTAATAGTATCCCTTATCACAGTAATTTGGAAGTATGAGCACATTATAAAAAGTGAAAAGGGAAGGGCGCCTGGGTGGCTCAGATGGTTAGGCGTCTGCCTTCGGCTCAGGTCATGATCCCAGGGTCCTGGGATCGAGTCCCGCATCGGGCTCCCTGCTCCTTGGGAGTCTGCTTCTCCCTCTGCCTTTCTCTCTCGCTCTGTCTCTCATGAATAAAAAAAAAAAGTGAAAAGGAAGTACAAAAATCAATGACCTGATGATATAAGATGAATGTACTCAAAAAAGGAGTTATGGGAACTATTTGCAGGTTTTATACACACTTAAAACACACAAATACACATACACAGTGTTATTGCCTATTGATCATAACCCATTCAAAAATCTTATATGCTTAATTAACAAAAATGTCATAGTCTTAAATGGAAGTATGCCTCCATACCATTTCCCTCAGCCAAGTAAAAGATCTAGACTATACCCTACCCTTATTCTCTCAAATACAATGATAAAACTTCTCTTAATATAGTTCTTTTAATATTTAGAGACTAGTACATGGATGTTCTGGGTATCATCTGAAACTTTACATGCAATACAACTTTCAGACTGTGGTTATTCAGCCACTTGCCTTCTCTTAGCTGACTTGTCTTTGATCGTCAGACACGTCAACCACAACTGATTGCCCATGAAGTTCTAGCAGTATTAAATATACTTTGAATTTATGTCAAATTGGGGCACCTGGGTGGCTCAGATGGTTAAACATCTGCCTTTGGCTCTCAGGTCATGATCTCAGGGTCCTGGGATTGAGCCCCACATTGGGCTCCCAGCTCAGCAGGGAGTCTGCTTCTCTTCCTCCCTCTGACTCTCCTGTTTGTGCTCTCTCACTCTCTCTCAAATGAATAAATAAAATCTTAAAAAAATTCTGTCCAATTAGTATACATATGTACATATATATGTATATTTATATATATAAAGTGTGTAAAGTTTATATAAGTAAATAAAGTTTAAATTAACCTGTCAAATTAGATTATATATGTAAAGTTTATACAGATTTATTTATATAAATACAAATAAATTTTACTATATATATAAATAATAGATATTTTTCTTTACAAAAAGGACATAGTTCTTAGGCCTTTTGTTAAAAATATACAAACCTAAACAGTTTTTCTCTCTCCTCTTATTCCAAAAGATAATACTCTGCTAAGTATCAACAACATTAAATGCTGTTAAAATTTTTCATAAATTTAAAGTGCTCATTTTAGGCTATGTCACCTAGAATGGATTGTAAGTACATAAATAACAGTATTTTACTTGATAGATGTAGGAAAAGAGAAAAATGAGTGTTTAGCTTAGAACCACCTAAAAGGCATCCTGAATCTCCTTTCTACACAAAGTAAGATTTCCCTACCAACCAGCCTCTTCTTCTTCCTCCTCCTCCAATATCCCTAGTCAGTTCCCTGGTTTGGGCGAAATTCTAAAGGAAAGTTCAATTGGCATTAATATAAAATAAATATATTTAGAATTAACAGCTTTCATTCTATACTCACCAACATATGTAAACAAGTCCAGACTCCAATCCTAAAGGAGTCTAAGTAAATGCAGTTCCAGTGCATTAATGATAATGGGTTTTAATATGAGTTAAAAAAATTAAAATCACATGCACTTAAAGTGTGCTTTATGCCAAAATCAGAACATCTGTCAGTAAGAGAAGAAACACTATTCCCATGTTTATTCACAACCTTGGTAGATTTGGGAACTAGTTTCCTACTCTTAGATCCATAAATTGAAAGTCACAAATTTCTACTTAAACAAATTGTCAAATAAGCAATTAAATTTGTAATTGTATCTATTATAGAGAGACGCTACTGATTCTTTTCATCATCCACAAATATTTTTGCATTGCTGACCTCCAATTTTCCTTTGAATTTGAGTTAAACTTTCATTTAAAAAAAAAAGGTAGCTTTTATTTAAATGTATTAAGTAACTCATTTCAAGAGATGAAAATTAGAGAAATATAACTGAAATCACTGGATATAAAACATATGATTAATCCTTAACATTATCAGGCAACAATGAAATAATGTTTTAAAAAATAAAATTGTTGGGGTGCCTGGATGGCTCAATTGATGAAGCATCTGCCTTTGGCTCAGGTCATGATCCCAGGGTCCTGGCTGGTTCCCTGCATTTAGCTCTCTGCTCAGTGGGGAGCCTGCTTCTCCCTCTCTGCTGCTCCCTCTGCTTGTGCACTCTCTCTCTCTCTAATAGGAAAATAAATAAATAAAATTTAAAAAATAAAAATTAAAATAAATAAAATAATTATTTTAATAATTATTTAAAAATAAAATAATTATTATATTTATTTTAATTTTTATTTTTTTAAAGATTTTATTTATTTATTTGACAGAGAGATACACAGTGAGAAAGGGAACACAGGCAGGGTGAGTGTGAGAGGGGAAGCAGGCTTCCCACTCAGTAGGGAGCCCAACGAGGGTCTCAATCCCAGGACCCTGGGATCATGACCTGAGCTAAAGGCAGACGCTTAACAACTGAGCTACCCAGGAGCCACCCAAATAATGTTTTTAATAACCATCACTGTTGTGGGGTTATACAACTTACAAAATCTTAATTTAATTTAATTTTTAATTTTATTATTTTCATTTTTTCTTTTTCAGAGAGAGACAGAGGAAGAGGGAGAGAATCCATGCTGGGCATGGAGCCCAACACAAGGCTCTATCTCAGGACCTCGAGATCATGACCAGAGCCAAAATTAAGAATCAGACACTTCCCTTACTGAACCACCCAGGTGCCCTTAAATATTTTACTTTAATAGAACTGCATATATTTATCACCATGTATTTGCATTTTTGAAATACTTTACCTATTTTATAACCTCCGATCATTCTAAACATATTGTTGATTATGATTATTGCTAAGCATAATGTAAAATTCTGATGATAAAATGAGGAAGAAATGTACATGTTTCCTACTCCAGTTAGGAATACAAATATCCTGGGGTGCTTGGGGGGCTCAGTTGGTTAAGTGTCTGACTTGAGGTCCTGGGATTGAACCCTGACTTGCGCTCTCTGATCAGCAGGGAGTCTGCTAGTCCCTCCCCCTCTAACCCTTCCCCCACTCCGCTTATCCCACCCCTTCGGCCCCTCCCACTGCTCTTGCTCCCTCTCCCTCTCAAATAAATAAATAAATAAATAAATAAAATCTTAAAAGAAAAAAAGAATATAAGGATCCTGGAGGTCATGCTCTCTCAGGAGAGGACACACTGGGCTACTACTTAATCTTGATTCTATGTTACTTCACCAAGATGACCCACAACCGCTTTGTCCTCATAGACTTGAGATGATTTAAAGTCAATATAAGACCAAATAAATCTCAAATGCATACTTCTATATTCTTTTTGCCCAATCACTTAAGTAATATCACTATAACCTAGCCAGTTCAGAAGTATGCTTATAAAAATATAGGCATGTAAAAATGCAATTTAGTCTACATCATCATTGGAATGAAACACACACTTTTATTTATTTTTTTTAAAGATTTTTATTTATTTATTTGACAGAGAGAGAGATAGCGAGAGCAGGAACACAAGCAGGGGGAGTGGGAGAGGGAGAAGCAGGCTTCCCGCCGAGCAGGGAGCCTGATGTGGGACTTGATCCCAGGACCCTGGGATCATGACCTAAGCCAAAGGCAGACACTTAACGACTGAGCCACCCAGGCACCCAGAAACACACACTTTTACATATGTCTGAGACTAGTGGCAACTTTTACTTCTAAATGTGAGTTGTAGTAAACTCATCAAGGCACTATAATTTCTTCTAACTTACTTCAATGGAATCAGCAGCCTAAACAGTTACTGGATGGCTGAAGTGTTGTTCCTGTGAATGGTAGTTCTTTGCCTTCACAAAACCATGTCTTTGATAAAAAAGAATAATAATAATAATAATAATAAAATTTTTAAAAAAGATCTAGTCTTGAAAGTCTGTTTTCTACCAGATAAACAGACATATAAATTTTATTTCATTAAATAAAGCATTTCAAATTCATTTCCACTGATATATATGGCCTCATATGAAGTCCATTCTTCTAGGATATTTTACTTGAATTGAAATATTAATCAAGGAATAAAATATGGATGTGCAAAATTAGATATAAAAATGATTTCCAGCTACCGTTTTAGTGTATTACTAAGAAAGTCACAGCAATTTCTTGAATATATTTTTAATAAAATTATATTACTTGAGGATCATCTATAGCAAATAGTTATATAGAAAGAATCATGTATACTCTTCTTTTTTATGATGTAAAATGGTAACATGTCCTATCACTTTCCTATAAAATACCTTAAAACAATTTCATAAAACAAAACAAAACAGAAATCTAACAAACAAATTACCTCCTTTAAGGAGACAAGCATTAACAGTTTTAGACAAAAACATTGACACTTGAATCCAAACATCTGATTTTAAATTAAGGAGAAATCCCTTTGCTGTTTAGCACTTGCCTAAAACCAATCACTAAGGAAATATTTCTGGAATATTAAAGGGCAAATCTAGGTTTGAGAACTCCGGATCATGCACTGTTTTGGAAGATCTCCTTAAGGAAAAAAATAAAAACAAATACAAATACAAAATTCACAGATGTCTTTGGAAAGAGTCTATGCAAGTGAGAGGCTTCAAATATTCAGTTTCTTTAGCTCCAAATATGCCTGTGATTTCAGTTGAATAAGTTTTCATCGTGTTTATCAATTCATTGTTTTTATTTTCACTTGCTGTTTTGTTAGAAAACTATATTAAGTGTTTTATGTTAGAAGAAAAGTAAATTATTTATGATCGTTATCCCTGATGGAGCAGCCACAGGAGATCTGGCTCAGCCCTGGGCACTCCCTGCGCTGGAGCTTTCCTGCCTTGGGTGGCTCTGGACATGCGTGATTGTTTGCTTCCTTCCAGCTCTGCATTTCATTCCAGCAGGCGTCTGCTTCCAGAAGCTCTCTCGTCATGGACTCCAGAGAGGGGACTGAGTACAAGGTCATGCTAAAGTAGAGAATTGGGCG
>NW_025410404.1:0-7712 GCF_002201575.2 Neomonachus schauinslandi
TATGTATATAGACCAGAGGATGTACATGAATCAGGAGATGTTTTGTGCTAAACATAGCAACACTTTTTTCCTAAAAATAGTCTGAAGAAGATGAACATGGTTATGGAGGTAGGAGCCTCACCTTTCTGAAAGTCCACAGGTTGAACACTAGTGTAACCAATCAGGGTTCTTTGTGCCCAAGTTCATAAACAAGAAGTTAGATAATGGTGTGGCACTCACTTAATATTATTCCATAGAATCAAGATCCATTAAACTTGGAATATTAAAGACACATTGAATTCTAACCAATCTCTGTAGGTAATTCTATGAGATAACATAAGGCAACCCCATTGCTCAAGGAAAAGCAAACATACATTTATATATTAAAATATATATTTATTATAAAATATATTTATGTACTTAATGATAAATATTATTAAACATTTTTATATTTAATATAATATGAAATATAAAACAGGTCAATTTTATATATGAATAATGATTATATATAAATATAGACTGTATATGTGAGAACAAGGAGCAAGATGAGGTAGGTTACAGTTTTGAGGAAATATACACATGCTTCTTCCAGCTTGATCTTAATGGGATGTAACTTCCTATTAAATAATACATATGTCTTATCTTCCTTTCTCCCAACTACAATATGCAGTTTTAAAAAAATGGTAACATGTCCTATCACTTTCCTATAAAATACCTTATAACAATTTCATAAAACAAAACAAAACAGAAATCTAAGAAACAAAATACCTCCTTTAAGGAGACAAGCATTAACAGTTTTAGACAAAAACATTGACACTTGAATCCAAACATCTGATTTTAAATTAAGGAGAAATCCCTTTGATGTTTAGCACTTGCCTAAAACCAATCACTAAGGAAATATTTCTGGAATATTAAAGGGCAAATCTAGGTTTGAGAACTCTGGATCATGCACTGTTTTGGAAGTTCTCCCTAAGGAAAAAAATAAAAACAAATACAAATACAAAATTCACATATGTCTTTGGAAAGAGTCTATGCAAGTGAGAGGCTTCAAATATTCAGTTTCTTTAGCTCCAAATCTGCCTGTGATTTCAGTTGAATAAGTTTTAATCGTGTTTATCGATTCATTGTTTTTATTTTCACTTGCTGCTTTGTTAGAAAACTATTTTAAGTGTATTATGTTAGAAGAAAAGTAAATTATTTATGATGGTTATGTGAAAATTAAATTTCAAATGTTGCCCATGGTATAAACACGGAGATATGTCCTTAGGAATCCATACATGGAGCCTGTGGTGGAAGTGACTTGTAGAGATGGAGGGGACCTGGGGAAACCTAGTTTACTCTGTCCAGATGGGAGAACAGGAACTTAATGTTTGCTTTATTTACTCAGAGGTTTACTCTGAACTTTCTATCGTGTCTCATCATAGCACCTAATACTGAGGGTGACTTTTAAGAATTAAATTATTTAATGCAGGTAAGTAACTTAACAGTGTTGCCTGACATACGACAAACAGTCAAGAAGTATTAATTTTAATAATGGCCGTTGTTATTAGTATTTTTATTTGATTGTCATTCTATATAAACTGCACTACTCCAGTGTGGACATAAAACCTTTCAATATTTATCCACATCCAAGAGGGACCTAGTTTTATTAAACACTCAAAAGAAAACAAACATAAAAAAAACCCCAAACTAACCCAATAAAAAATAACTAAAAATTAACCCTGTAATAAAACCACTTATCTACCTATATGTGCAGCCCAACCCAACCACATGGTTGCTGAGTAGGCCTGAGCTCCTCCTAAGTAGAGGGCAGCCTCCCTGTCCTCAGTTCACCACCCCACACAGGGGAAATGACTATTGTTCCACCACCAGGGAAATAATCTGAGTCCCACACATGGGAGTTTGAACCCAAATGGTGAACTGAGAGGGATTTGAGATGTCTCTTTACCTCCTTTTCTACTCTTTGGTTCACATGAGAGAGGAAAGGAAACATAAAATATTGTCCTACAATATCTGATCCAATGTAAAAAGTTAGTTTAAGCAAACACATCACACACACACACACAAAAGAATTGAATCTCCATGTCAGATAGTTAATATTTTGGCAGCTGTCAACTCAACATTGTATATATTCCATATGTATTTAGAGAAAAATGAATTACTACAATACGGTAAATAAATATAGAGAAAGATGTTTATTAAGGTACAAACATCATACTGTTATGGAGCAATTTCCTCTGGTGTCATATTTCCCCATTTCTCATTAAACAAAAAAGAACAAAACACACCAAACAAGAAGCTTATTTCAGCAGTTCAATAGAACCTTGTTCCTTGGAAATAATTTGTTCATATGTTGACTCCTATAGATAGGCTCCTCTCTGACATGACATCACTACCTACTTACATACCTCAGCAAATTAGCTTTTTCATCTATATTAAATAGTCTTTATTGTACACATAGTGATGAATACAATGTTCTCTCCACTATCAAATGATTATAATTGTATTATTATTTCTAGATATGCTGCTGTTCTAGGTGCCTGCTCAGCTGTTCTGCATCCTTGCTTTAGTCTGCAGGAAGTGAAATTTATAAAAGTCAGGAGAAGGGTAAATGCTGCTTCAGACACTAATAGCATGTTTAAGCACCAAGGAACATATGGTCATACATGAAAAAGTAAAGTAATAAAATCATTGCACCATAAAATTCCAGGCAGAGATCAGCTTATAAATATATGAAGAAGCCAGATGTGTGCATTTATTCAGTCACCTGTATTCATGTATCATCAGATTTTGCTAAGGAAAGTACATTGTCATGAGTTACTAGTCAACACGATAGGAATGATGGCACAATGTATCTCCACTCTTACTAGAAAAATCTTAGTTTTTTTTTCTTAAAATTGATATTCCAATTTGAGAGGCAAATCTCGATTGCACCGAATCTATAATTCAGTTTAGTGATGTTCATGAATCTGGATAGTTCCCTTTCACCAAAGCAAAGTTACCATTGCAAATGGCCTCAGGACACTTTGGGGAAAGCTAGCAAGAAGATTTTCACCATATGCATTTAGGTAGTGATTTATGGATCCTCCTCAAATATACCTACTACCCCGTTTATTCAAGAACATCTGAATCTTGAGTAACTTGTTCTAGCTCTGCAAATTACACAAATAAAAATTGGACTGTGTGAAGAATAGGTATCCTTTTGCAAGGAAACTGTCAGAGATGAGTTTATTACAAAATATTCAGTAAGAATAAAATAATTATTTTTAAGAAGATATTTTACCAATCTTTGCTTATTATAGTATGATGTATCAATATTGTTCTTTATGATTAGTGTGATTTTGTCATATTGAAGAATGTTTTCTCAGCTCCCAGTTCATGAAAATATTTGCCTAATTTTTTTTCTTGATGCTTTATTGTTTTACCTTAAACGCTTAGATCTAAGGAAATTTGGATTTACATTTATTTATATTTTGCAAATGATATGGAAGAATGAGCGTTTATTCTTTTACACATGAGTGTACAGTTGATACAACAGGTTTAATGAACTGAATTTCCCCTTCACTGACCTAAATGGCCATCTTTGTTGTAAATTATCAATATATATACAAATCCATATCTGCAATGCCTAATTTATTGCATTGGTCTATATTTGAACCAATACAATTATCAATTATTGTAACTTATTATAGGTTTTGATATCTCTTAATGTAAATGTTCTCATTTTATGAGTTATAAATTTTCATTGAGCTATTTTGGCATTTGCATAAATTTATTAATTCTATGGTCAACTTGAAAATGTTCATATTCACACACAAACTGAAGGGGTTTAGTGAAAATTATATTAAATTTACAAGTATGGAAATAAAATTTACTTTAATAATTATGCATATAGCAATCTTGTTAAATTTATTTATTTGCAATCATTGTTCCTTCATAATATCACTCATGCTTATTAGTTTCTTGCCAGACATAGCTTATCTGCATATCATTTATTCTAAAAGATTTCCAATTATATTGTAATGCCTACATTTTTCCATGTGTTATATAGCTGTAATTTTTCACCCTAATATACACAGAATTTATCATCTAACAATTCTACTCTTAGGTAAATACCCATCAGAAATACATGTATGTGTGTTCTTGAAGACAATTATTAGAATGTTCACACCAGGGCTATTCATAATAGATCCAACCAGACACAGCCTGCAGGAAGAGGACAGCCATCTGAGCTGACTACTGACACCACCTGACTACAAGTCCATGGTGGCCCCAGACTGGGCTCTTAAAAATACATGCACCAAATCTGAAAAAAACAAAACAAAACAAAACCAAAATACAAGCAAAGTAGACCATGCAGTTTGCTACGCTGAAGGCACCTGCAGCTCAGTGACGACATAGGGTGCCAGCAACGACAAAGGAGACATCCTTGAAGCACCTGGATCTGGTGAACAGGGAGCATTACACTGTAGGGCACTATAAGAGCTCTCCTTCATAAAACCTCTACGTGTAATGTCAAGAAACATAGCTGACTTTCCTAATACAGAGAAACACACACAGAGAGACAGACAAGCAATATGACTGATTAAGAATTCAAAGTAATGGTCATAAAGATACTTATTGGAATTGAGAAGAGTGCAAGATCACAGTAAGACCTTTAACAAAGAGATAGATCATACAAAAAATAACCAAAGATAATGAATGAAACAAATGAAATTAAATATACACTAGAGGGAATAAATAGTAGACTAGAAAAGGCAGAAGAATAGATCAGTGAGCTGGAAGACAGAGTAGTGGAAAGCAAACAAATGAACAACAACAACAACAAAAATTACAAAGTGAGAATAGGTTAAAAGAACTCAGCAGTATCACCAAGTGTAATCACATTAACATTATAAATACCCCAGAAGGAGAAAAGTGAGAAAAATGGACAGAAGGAATACTTGAAAGTGTTTCTACTCTGGGAAAAGATACAGACATCCACTTCCAGAAGGCAGAGAGCCCCCAACAAAATCCACCCAAGGAGGTCCATACCAAGGCACATTATATTTAAAATAGCAAAATGTAATGATAAAGAGTGAACTTTAAAACCAGCAAGAGGTCGATTGCTGGGAAGATGGTAAAGTAGGAGGACCCTAAGCTCACCTTGTCCTGCAGATACAACTATATAACACTCACATCAATGTAAATAACTCAGAAAAGGGCCAAAAGGTTGGCAGAACGAACCCCAAAACTAAATGTAGAGAAGAGGGAACATTGAAGAGGATAGGAAGGGCAGAGATGGCAGTGAAGCTAAAGGGACCTTGGGACTTTCCATGAAAGGAAGGGACCCATTGGCATGGAGAGGGGAGAGAAACACTATCACACTGGGGAGCCCCCATGGGGAGGACAAATCTCCATATCTTTTTGCTTTGAAAACCAGAGGGACCAAGGTTGAAACAGTCACTACTTATCCTCCTGGCAGTGAACCCCACCAGCCCATGCTTTGGTGGATGCACCCCTCTAGCCAGGCAGTCATCAGAAGACCAGAACACAAACCTTACAAACACTGCATGTCCTGACCCTCCCCAGGTGGGGGGTATGTCTCCTCCAATACCCTCTTGGGCAGAGCCCATCCAAACTGAGAAGGACTAGACCATTTCCAAAGGAACTCCTCTGCCGTAGACAAAGAAAGATAATCGCACACACCAGTGAGACAGCAGCCTCAGCAGTGAGCTGTAGGAAGACAACTGGTTTGATTACAGGCCGTGCCTGCCAATGAAATCTTCTACATGGACAACACAGGGAAAGCACCCTGTAGCCTGATGCTACTACATCTATGGCAAATATCTGGGCTGACTCAAGTCAAGTCCAAGGTGGCTCCAGACAGGTCCACTTACACCACAGGGGTCAAACCCTGCCCAAAACAGGCAGAGAGCCACCACAGGTGACTGGAATGAAGGAAGAAGTGGGTAAACCACAACAGCACAGCTTACACAACCCACATAGAAGACACCCCTGAAAAGCAGGGTTCTGGTGAACATAGGACACTGCACCGGGGATCACTGCAGGACCTCTTCATAAGGCCACTACCTCAAAAAACAGGAGACAGAGCTGAGATCCCTAGCACACAGAAACAAATTTAGAGTTAGGAAAAAAATGAGGAGACAGAAGAATATGGGCCAAATGAAAGTACAGGACAAAACAAAAGCAAGATACCTAAGCAAAAGGGATGACTAATATGCCTCATAGATATCTGTTTGTTTGTTTTCGGTGATTTATTGTAGTTTATTACGTAAAAGTACAATAGATTTTTAGGGAAGAGATAATACACACAACAGCAATAAGAGAAAATTCACCATTTTTGTCAACATGCCATGAAATATCTATCATATATCTATATCTATCATCTATTTATCTATCTAATCTATCATCTATCTATCATCTGTCTACCTGTTGACTGTATGGACTGTGTTATGTGGATGCTGATCATTGAAAATTCAGGAAAGAAATCACATGGACAGTTTCATAAAGCCTTTTCCTTTTTTAGATGATTGACTCTATCTCTGAAACTAATAATACATCAAGTGCATTTTACCCTGATTGTCACAGGAAAAAAAAAATGAAAGTACTAATTTTTAGTAATATTCAATTTGGTAAGCTATGCACCAGGATGTTCTGTAAAGACTATTTTTTAAATGTGAATTGCCATGTTGCAATTCCTTTTTGTTTTTTCTCCAAATTGCTATTTACATAGCACTTAGTCAACATAGAATGTAGTATTAGTTTCAGGTGTAAAATTTAGTGATTCATCCAGCACCCAGTGCTCATCACAAGTGCCCTCTTTAATACCAGTCACCTATTTAACCCATCCCCCCCACCCACCTTCCCTCCAGTAACCACCTGTTTGTTCTCTATAGCTAAGAGTCTGTTTCGTGAGTTGTCTCTTTTTTTCTTCCCCCTCTGTCCATTTGTTTTGTTTCTTAAATTCCACATATTAGTGAAATCATGTGATTTTTATTTCTCTGACTGACTGACTTCACTTAGCATAATACTAATACTCTTTAGCGCCATTCATGTCATGGCAAATGGCAAGATTATAGATAGATGGATATATGTATATCTATCTATATCTTATACAGGTATAAATATCTATCTATATAGGATATATTTATAGGTTATATAGAGAGAGATATCTACAGGATATATATAGATATAAATAGAAATATCCTATATATATCTCAGAAAATATTATTATATATATTTCCCATATATACCCCACAAATATAAATATGTATCTCCCACATCTTCTTTATACATTCATCATTCACGGGACATTTGGGCTCTAAATAATTTGACTATATTTGATAATGCTGCTAGAAAGATCGGGGTTCATGTATCACTTTGAATCACTATTTCTGTATCCTTTGTGTAAATACATAGTGTTGCAATTGCTGGATTGTAGGGTAGTTCTATCATTATTTTAAAATATTTTTATTGTTATGTTAATCCCCATACATTACATCATTAGTTTTAGATGTAGTGTTCCATGATTCATTGCTTGTGCATAACACTCAGTGCTCCATGCAGAACGTGCCCTCCTCAATACCCACCACCAGGCTAACCCATCCTCCCACCCCCCTCCCCTCTAGAACCCTCAGTTTGTTTTTCAGAGTCCATCATCTCTCATGGTTCGTCTCCCCCTCTGATTTCCCCCCCTTCATTCTTCCCCTCCTGCTACCTTCTTTTTTTTT
>NW_025410405.1:0-7711 GCF_002201575.2 Neomonachus schauinslandi
TTCCTGTCTTGTCAGACTGGCACAGTGAGCCTCTGGAAACTTCTCTCGCTCCAACTGGAATCCAGCCCGACCAGCATCCATCAGGCTGCCATGACCTTGAAGAATGGTTTGGAGACATGAAGATCCCCCCAAATGGCATCATACAGTGGAAAATAAAAACAAAAAAGGTCAAGGGCACAGGATTGGTTTACCATTTTGTGAACTGATAACCAAAGAACTTTAAATTTATTTCTGATCTATTTTACTCATTGGAAGGAAGAAATGCAAGGCATTACATAATGCCAGTTGTGGAAAATACATCTTGCTATTTTCTTGTCCTCAGCTTTTTATTCTGTGTATGGTCTTGCTTCGCTGCAAGAAATCTAAATTTTATGTAGTAAAATTGATGAGGCTGTTTTTAGTTTCTTAAAAATATGCTTGGACAAGCCTTTCACTTTTTTTTAAGTAAACTCCATACCCAGTGTAGAGCTTGAACTCACAACCCCCAAGATCAAGAGTCGCATGCTCTACTGATTGAGCCAGCCAGGTGCCCCAAGCCTTTCACCCTTTTATGTTTGTTTTTTTTTAGATTTTTTATTTATTTGACAGAGAGAGACACAGCGAGAGAGGGAACACAAGCAGGGGGACTGGGAGAGGGAGAAGCAGGCTTCCCGCTGAGCAGGGAACCCGATGCAGGGCTCGATCCCAGGACCCTGGGATCATGACCTGAGCCGAAGGCAGACGCTTAATGACTGAGCCACCCAGGCGCCCCAGCTTTTCACCGTTTTAAATTCTGATAAAATCATCTGCTTCTTTTTCTATTTATGTCATAATTTATTTTTACGAAAACCAGGAGTATATTGCATATAGCAGTGGATCTCTAATTTGTGTGCTAATTGATAGAAAAGGAAATTTAGTGGGTCTGGGGTAGAGCCCAGGTCCCTGCATTTTTTATACGAGAAATGCTAATATATAAGATATGCAAATAATTTTAATGTTGAATTTGGGGTAACAATTCCTCCTCCCAGTGATCCTTCTGGAATTGCAAATCATACTTTCTAAAGAAGTAAACACACTGAAGCTACACAGTCAATCAAACAGAAACTCAGGGTTCATGACTGGGTCATAATTTAAAAAAATTATTAACCACTATCCATGTTTCTAGAATTAATAGGATCAATAAAACAATCTTAGGTGTTATAAGGGTAGTTTGAGAAATCATAATCTCTGATACACACATGCATATATATGTATATACATATATAGTACTTTAATGACTTACAAAGTACTTTTGAATGCTTCTTGGTGATGTGGGGTAGGGTAGAAGGGAAATGCCCTAGCTTTAACCTAAGTCTTAATTTCCTCTTTAATTTATACAAGCTGAGCAAGTCCGCTGAATTGGTTAAGGCAAGTCTGCCAGAAAACCCTTGGGAGGGAATTTGCCCTCAGGCAAATGTTAGGCGCCTAAAACCGTAGTCATTTTTGGAGATTATTTGGGAGGGAGGTTCCAATTCAGAATACACAGCATTATGGCTGGCCCACAAATTTGTCTCCCAGCCCAAGTCTCAGTGAATTCATGTTTGAATGAATTGGGGAAAAGATGAGGCTTTCAGGAAAAAAAGGGACTATTTTGCTAAGAACTCTTTAAGACCTTGAGGTTTAAGCAGCACTGGGATGCTATGCACCTGGATAAGTATAATATTAAAGCTGAAGGAGGGGCATTCTCCATTTATCTGTAGGAGATACAGTTCAGCTTTGGCCCAGGAGGGACTCCAGAGCAATCAGGGAAAACTTCGCAGCTGGAGAACCCAGGCACCTTAGCTGTGGGGCAGGGGGGCTTGGAAGGAGCAGGACCCAGGAGAAGAGGCAGCTGTGCCCAGCAGTTGTGACAATATCCAAGGGAAGAGAATAGCAGGACAGAAATAGAATGTGGCACGCAGCTGGGATCTCACAGGAATTATGAAGTGAAATCTCCTTTGGGTTCTATCCCCTGTATTTGAAGGGTATCTATAGGAGTTGGGGGTCCTGCATGTGCAGATGGGGGAAAACCAGGCAGCTCTAGGATCTTCATTTGGCTCCACAGCCACCTTGTAAGTCAAGCATCATTCCTCTTTCAATGGGAAAAGAATGACCCTTAAATAAAAGTACCTGGTTTGTTTTTCTGCCTGAGATTTAAAAGAAACATGGGATTGGGCACCTGGGTGGTTCAGTCCATTAAGCTCAGCTCAGGTCTTGATCTCAGGGTTGTGAGTTCAAGCCCGCATTGGGCTCCATGCTGGGCATGGAGCCTACTTAAAAACAAACAAACATGGGATTTACTTTTCTTTAAAGTTCTGAGAAGTATTTATTAAGTGCCACATTGTCTTTATAAGCTGATTGACAGTTTTTAAAGTTTTTCCCATTATATATTTTTTGCAACAAAAGTAAAATGTTTGTCTTGAAAAATGAGAAGTTCCGATGAAGCAAAAATGAAAAACAAACCAAAACACCTATTACCGCTGATAGCCACTGTTAAGCCATTTAAGTATATACTTTCAGTTTTCTCTTTGCATATTAATATATAAATATACATTTTTTACAAAAATGGGATACAACATATACTTTTCGAAATTTTTTTTTCACTTCACAATATATAATGTACATCTTTTCATGCAAATGGGTGAGACTCATGATTGAAAAAGGGAAACTTGCAGCTTGTGGGCGGGGAAAACCCAATTTTATGCCAGTTACAAGTGAAACACCTAGAATAAAGCCACGCGAAAAGTTATAATTGAGATGGGCAAAGGTATATGAGAAAATACCACCTTCAGGTGGCAATACTTATATCAGGCAAAACAGAATTAAAGGCCGAACACATTAAATAGGATAAGGACGGTTCCGTCTCGCCTTCCAATGCATAACCATCAATTTGTTGCGTACTCTTTTCATTTCTTCCATCTCCTCTGCTACCTTTATCATCTCCTCATTGCTTAAATTTCTACCGTGTATGTCCCCTCTAAATTGCGGGCGAGAGCGAGCCAGCCTCTCTTTAAAGCTTCCTTCTTCTAGCTTATGTTTTCCCACTCCACAAGGAGGCTGCTCCATGGGAGGCCGCTCTTCAAAAAGGTCCCTTCTAGAAAGGCGCTCCTGAGGAGGGCGCTCCTCGGACACCAGCATCTCGGGAAGGAGCTCGGGAAGGAGCTCCTCGGGAAAGAACTCCTCCTCCGAGGACTGCTCCTCGGAAGATGGTTCCTCCGGAGACTGCTTTTCGGGAGAGTGCTCCACAGGAGGCTGCTCCTCATCCGTCTTGGGTGCGCTCTGTGGCTGTTCTTCATTTTCTTGGCAGGATTTTTCCATGTTCAGGATGGTCTTTAAGTAGTTATTCATAGGAGACAAGCAAGGCAGAGTCAACACACTTGGTGGCTGGATCAAAACCCCGGCCCCGGTTCCCATACCTGCCTTTCCCCGTGTCGGGGCCCAGGTTCCCCAACCTACGCTTGCCGAGGGGCTCTCCGGCCCTGGGGACCCCGCCGCGTCCCACCCCTCGCAGCCTCCCTCGCCCCCTCCTTCCCGAAAGCCCACCGTTTTCCCAGCAGGCCTTGCCACAGGCCTCTCCCGCAGTGGCAGTGGCAGGGGCGGGGCGGTGGTGCTGCCGACTGCGTTCCCGTCAGCGTCCTCCCTCGCACCCCATCCCGGGCCACTGCCCACCCTTTCCCCGACCTGGACCTCTCCTGGCGGTTTGCTCTAGGCGTCCTCTCCTCAAGGCGCACCGCGGTGACCTGCAGACCTGCAGACAGACGCAAGACAGGGTAGGGGGCGGGGAGTGGGGAGGAGGGAAGGACTGACTGACACCACACGTCCCTTTCCTGGGCATTAGCCACCGCCCCCACGCCGGCCCCCTCTGCTACCCCTCCCCCAGGCCGCACCTCAAGCTTCATCCTCCGTGCCCCACCACCCCGCACCCCGCAGTGCTCGTCATTTTTTTTCAGGCGGCAAGTGCAAGCAAAGGATTACTTAGAAACTATTTCTAAGTGACTGTGTCCCCCAGGGGCCCCCACTCATCTCCCCACCTCACCCCAAGACCACCATTTTCTGCACCGAAATGTGGGCGCAGGGGGCGGGGCTGGGTCTAGGAAAAGGCCTGGTACTCTCTGCCATCCCGATCCCAGAGGTTACTGGGCAGCAAAGACCCTCATACCGATTTAAGAAGACCAAGGGAACTTACTTCCTTCTGCTCTTCCCCTCGACCAAAGGGCAGGAGGCAGACGGTGTCTGGACAGGCAAAAACGACCAGGAGAGAGGGACTTGGGCAGACATAGGCTCCTGGTCACGTGAGGGCCGCGCGTCACCGCCGAGCTCAGATCCCCAGTTACCACTTTGACCGCGGGCGGCCGTGCTGCAGCCTGCCAGTATTTCCTAACACGCAACACATCAGGCATCGTCACTCACCTCTTTGTTTATATTTGCCTTTTCCTGGTTACCAGAGACGGTCAGCATCCAGTCTTGGGAGTTATTGCCTCTTCTTCTCTGCTGCTTACCCTGATACCACCTCTCTCCCTTATTCTCCTGTTGTCCGCCACCAAGGCCCATTATTTCCCCTACGGGCCAGAGCCTGCACTGAAATTTGACTATTTGTCCTTAATGAATCGATACCATATGTCACCTTTCCCAGCTTTAATCCACATCTCTAACTCCATCAAGTCCGTTTAGGCTCTATCAACATGGTTTACTTGTCACTTTTATGGAAGATAAGCTTTCACTTTTCCATGACTTACGGATTTTTTTGAGCCCCCAAACCTGTATTACAAATAGAGGCTCCAGTCTAAATTAGTAATCATTCAGTTCTAGAACTCTAGAAAGAGTTGTTTGTAAAGTATGCAAATTAAAAACATGAATACTTTGATTTTCATAAATCAAAATACACATTTGTCCATCTAAGTACAAATAGTCTAAAAACGTATTTATTATCTGTAATGGGAGCATTTTTGGTGGAGACTGTGGCATTATTATATATGTGTATATATGGATACTATTTTTTTAAATTTTTAAGTAAACACCACCCATGGGGCTTGAACTCATGACCCCAAGATCAAGAGTCACATGCTCCACTGACTGAGCCAGCCAGGCACCCCTATATGTATGTGTGTGTTTGTCTGTGTGTGTGTATACACACACATTTTTATATATGTGTGTGTATATGTATATATATATATATATATATATATATAAAGAGATTTTTCTGGGACTCTAAATCCTTAACCAGCCACCTCTTGGTGTTGCTGGTCGAGAAAGTGTATGTTAATTCATTAAATCAGCAAGTATCTGGGTCCTGAGACAGCTGTACCCAAAAGATTCAGCACAGAAGATATTCATATCCAACTATGCAATAATTCTGTTGACCACACACTGAGTAGCAGGATTAAAATCATATTAACATATTCAATTGTCATTACAAGTATGTATGTTTAGATCTAATGGTGTTTTATGATCTTCAACCTCATGCCTGCATCTTACTACTCATATCAGCCTGGATGCTACCTTCTCATGCAGGTACCCTTTCTTCCAGAGAGTAAAGTATACCTCTCCTCTCTGTATTTTATAGTTTCAGGGTCGGTGGCTATCAGATCTGTGAGGATCCTGGGATCATTTTCTTTTTTTTTTTTTTTTTAAGATTTTATTTATTTGACAGAGAGAGACACAGTTAGAGAGGGAACACAACACGGGAGAGGGAGAGGGAGAAGCAGGCTTCCCGCGGAGCAGGGAGCCCGATGCGGGGCTCCATCCCAGGACCCTGGGACCACGACCTGAGCCGAAGGCAGATGCTTAACGACTGAGCCACCCAGGTGCCCCTCATTTTCTTTTTCAAACCCAGGCTGTCTAGTAAGTTTCCAAACAAATTCATATGGGAATTTTCCTATTTTAAGAGCTTTTTGTCACTTTTTTCCAACATCTAATTTACTTTGTGTTGAGATAGCAAGACAAATATTAGTTCACTTTTGTATCTTTTCCATAAATGTTTTACTTTTCAATTTTTCAGTGATGTGTGTCTTTCAAAATCCAAGTTTCACTATGCCTTCTTTATTCTTTTCACCAAAGGCTGGCTTCATCATTTGTATGGTTTCTTTCCAAGAGGACCCCCATTTTATTCATTTCTTCACTTCTATCCTTTTCCCCCTTACATCCTGTGATGAAGAACTCACTACCTTAAAAGACACTGATTGAAATTTCATACAGCTGTAGTCATTCAGAGTAGTTTTTTCTTTTATTGAGCTGATACCTGCCTCCCAGTAGTTTACATACATTGGTGTTGGTTCTGCCCTCTGGAGTGATACGAAACAAGAATGAAGTAACAAAAGTGCCTTTTACCCTTGATAGCCTGACACTGCCAGAGTTAATGTTCTAGTTCTTTTCCCTTCCCAGTTGTGAGGCACACTGGGCAATCTACTTGAACTTTCTGTGACTCAACTTCCTCATCTGCAAAACTGGAGACATAATAATACCTACCTCATGGGATTGGGAAAATGAGTAAGTCAGTCCGTATATGTAAAGGACTTGGAAAGGTACCTAGCACATAGAAAGCACTCTGTAAGCATTAACTATAATAATAGAAATAGTAATAATATGACCTAATGCTAATATTACTATGAATTGTTTATTTTTAATTTTTATTTTAATTTAATTTTTTTAAATTATTGTTTTTTCTTAAGGTTCTATTTATTTATAGAGAGAGAGCGAAAGCGAGAGAGATCACAGAGGGAGAGGGAGAAGCAGACTCACCACTGAGTGGAGAGCCCCATGCCGGGCTCGATCTCAGGACCCTGAGATCATGACCTGAGCCGAAGGCAGACGCTTAACTGACTGAGCCACCCAGGTGCCCCTTTAATTATTGTTTTTTAAATTAACATTAATTCAGCATGTATGCCAGGTATTGTGCTAAGCATTTTCAATATGCTATCTCATTTAATCCTTAAACAATTATATTCTCACCAAGACTTTTTTATTTAGGCTTAAATAAAACCTCCCCAGTTATTTCAGTTCTTTCTGATATGATATACTTTTTCAAAGTCTCTCACCATCCTACATGCTCCTGAATTTGTAAATGCCTCTGAAAATACTGAATGTTCTGCCTAGTGTAGAATGGAGTGATCTTATCACACCTTCATTCTAGAATAATTACTATACATCTGTAGATGCATCCTAAGATCATACTAGATTTTTAGATGCCATATCACACAGTTAAATCCACTTTAATTGCAATCACCTGACACCCCCAAATCTGTTTCACACATCCCTGTTAATACACTTATATAAATCATTCTAATTTCTAAAATTTTAATTCCAATATAGTTAAATACAGTGTTAAATTATTTTCAGGTGTACAATATAATTCAACAATTCTATGTATTACTCAGTGCTCATCAAGATAAATGTACTTTTAATCTCCTTCACCTATTTCACCCATCCCCCACACCCACCTCCCCTCTGGTAACCATTCGTTTGTTCTCTATAGTTAAGAGTGTGTTTTTTTGGTGTATCTCTTTTTCCTTTGTTCATTTGTTTCTTAAATTCTGCATATGAATGAAATCATATGATATTTGTCTTTCTCTGACTGGCTTATTTCACTTAGCATAATACTCTCTAGCTCCATCCATGTTGCAAATGGCAAGATGTCATTCTTTTTTATGGCTGAATAATATTCCATTGTGTATATATATATATATATATATATATATATATATATATATATATATAT
>NW_025410406.1:0-7703 GCF_002201575.2 Neomonachus schauinslandi
AAAAAAAAAAAACCCACAGCCATCTGCAGACACTTCCTCACGGCGTCTTATCACTGTGGTGCAGACACAGTCACGTCTTTATCGTGTGTGACAGGAGCTGAGGTGCAGAGACACATACAAACAACGGTGATACACATAGTTTTAAGGAAACCACACTGTGGGCTTCTCTTCCAGGCATCTAACCCCAGGTGGAGTTCCCTCTGTGCTTAGTTGCAAGATGCTATTTTTACAGTATGGCTCTTCCTTACCCCTCTCTCTAAGCTCCTGGTCACTGCATTTGGAGTGTGGACCTCTTTCTAGAGCATAAATTTTGCTAATTTTGCTAGGGTGGGGGCTGAGTTGTAAAAGAGCATACAACTCTTTTGTTTCAAAAGTCCAAATGGGGACTAAAGAGTATTTAAGAGAATTTAGCTTCCATTGCGATTGCTCCAGCTACTTACCCACTGGCTACGACCAATATAAAAGCTGAGTAACCTGAATGCTTAATGATAAGAAACTGGTTTTTTAAAATGAGGGTACATCTAAATGAAGGAATGCTTGCCATGCAATTGTGAGAAATGAAATGATTTTGAAGAAGAACATATGTTACCATGCTATAGTGCATTAAGTGAAAAGAAAAAAGCCACATACACAGCATGACCTAAGTTTGCTTAAAACACAAATAAAAAATGTTAATATTATGGGTCATTTTCACTTCCTTTCCTTATCTACATGCCCTTCATTATTTACAACAAATAGGTATTATTTTGTAATTATGCAAAAAATCTTTAAGATGTAAGGTACGGTCTGGTTGTAGAGAAGATGGAAGAGAACACTCATCCTGCCTCTCCTGTTGAATGAGCCTACAGAGCTTGAATAGCACGCAAAGAGGAGGTTCTGAGAACTCTAACCATGGATGGTAGCAAGTGGGTAAGGGAAGAAGACCCAACTTTGAAGTCCCACTGAACCAGTGGTGAATTTATCATTTTTTCCCTGTAATCTCCAGCCAGGAATCAAAGGCAGCCTGAAGCCCAGAAGTACACACCAGGGATGGATAGAGAGAGCATCAAGAGAACACATCCCTTTCTTGTTTGTGGAGTGGAAAAAGGTCAAAGCAATTGAGAAAAATCCCCTGAGTTCTTTGTGTGTGTGTGTGTGTGTGTGTGTGTATCTCCTTTCCCATGGCCACCTCCAAGCAATCCTTTGGTGGTACCAGTTGGTGGCACGGTGACAGCAATAGCAGTGGGCAGGTCCCTAAAACTCTGAGGAAGGGGAACCGTCTCTGATCAAAGGGACTGTGTTCCCAAGAGTGTGCAGTGAACACACGTAGCCCCATATTCCTTGGCCCTTCTCCTCCCACCACTCGGACATAGACATTGGCACAGTTGCAGGAACAGCAGGGAAACAATGCCCCAGATTTCTGGTCAGAGAACTGGGAAGAAAAATCCCAGAGAACAAGAAAGTGTTGGTGGAGTTGCAGAGAGGAGAGTGATTCCATGGAGTTGAGTATGAACTCCTTAGTACGCCTCCCACCTGCCCATGTGCTGAGCCACCATAACACAGGCTTGGAGAACTGAGTGCAGGGTCACAAATGAGCCACCCCAACTGATCTGAGTAGCGCTGAAAATAGTTTCAAAAAAGAACTGGGTGGAAACCAGAACGCAGAGAGAGCAGGTCAGCATTTATGTCCCAAACCTCATCTGATGGTTGCCTACCAAAACAATGCCAACAACAGCAACAACAGGAACTACAAAACCAACCTTCTCTATAGAACTGAAACAAAATCCAAGGTCTCCGAGCATCGTATTTGGAATGCCCAGGCCATAATCCAAAATTAATTGGCATACAAAGAACCAGGAAAACCTTACTTCACAATGGAAAAGATAATTAACAGATGTCAGCCCCGAGGTCACACAGATGTTGGAATTAAGAATTTAAAGCAGCTCTTAAAACCATGCTCCCCAAAGTATATGGCCTAAACATGCTAAATAATAGATGGAGATGGAGAATGTCAGGATCCCTAAAAAACAAAAACAAAAACAAAAAAAAGCCCCAACACTTAAATAGATACTTCTTCAAGAGACCCTCTTTATACATGTAGGTTGAAGGTGAGTGGGTGGGCAAAGATATATCTTGCAGGGGCGGAGCAAGATGGCGGAGGAGTAGGAGACCTGGATTTCGTCTCCTCTCAGGAATTCAGCTGGAGAGGGATCAAACCATTCTGAACACCTACAAACTCAACAGGAGGTCCAAGAAAAGAAGAGCAACAACTCTCTCATCAGAAAAGCGACCACTTTCTGGAAGGTAGGACGTGCGGAGAAGTGAATCCGAGGCGATATTCGGGAGGAGAGACGGCGGGGGAGGGGCCTCCGGCGGCCGCTTCTGGCAAGTGATAGAGCCGCGGAGCACAAAATCGGAACTTTTAAAAGTCTGCTCCGCCGAGGGACGTCACTCTGGTGGCTAAGCGGGGGGTGGAACCCTCCGGGACAGTGTGGTCTCAGGACCCTCGGGGTCACAGAAAGACTGGGGGTGCCTGAGTGTGGCAGAGCTCCCAGGTATCGGAGCAGGGAAGCCGGCTGCAGAGGCGCAGCCCAGGCGCGGGCTCTCAGCTCGGGGTTGCCATAAACTGTGATCCGCGGCACAGTCAGGCCACTGCTCCTCCAGCAGGGACCCAACAAGCGGCAGATCCGGGGAGACTCACCTTCCTCCCCTGGGAGGAGCCGTGCAGGAGTGCGCCGCAGGGATCTGCTGGGTTTGGAGACTCCACCCGGGGTCGGGTGCCAGAGATAGAAACGCGCGGTCACAGGCCGGGTGAGCACGGAGTGCGGCTGGAGACCGGGGAGACGGGAGTGACTGACGGCTTTTCTCTGGGGGCTCACTGAGAAGCGGGACCCCGAGTTCTCGGCTCCTCCGGGGCGGAGATTGGGAGGCTGCCATTTTCACTCTCCGCCTCCAAAGCGGTGCGGAAGGCTCGCAGGGAACAAAGGCCCCGGAGAGCAAACCCCAGCAGATTACTTAGCTGGGAGGGGGCAAGGGCGGGGCAATTCTGCCTCCGGCAAAGACATTTGGAAACCACGGCAACAGGCCCCTCCCCAGAAGATCAGCGAGAACAGCCAGCCAAGACCAAGTTTACCCATCAATGAGAACGGCAGAACTCCAGCTCTAGGGGACTACTGCACATAGAATTCATGGCTTTTTTACCATGATTCTGTAGTCTTTCAAAGTTAATTTTTTTTGAACTGTCTTTTTTTCTTTTTTTTTCTTTTTGAATTTTTCTTTTTCCCTTTTTCAACCAACATCTTATCAATCCCTTTTTTTTTTTAAAAAAAAACATTTTTATTTTTCATTTTTAGAGTCATATTCTATCCCTTCATAGTAGTTACCCATATTTTTGGCTTATATATATAAGTTGTTCTCTCTTTAAAATTTTGAGATAGTTTCTTCTAACAGATCAAAATATACCCTAAATCTCTAGTATATGGTGTTTTCTGTTCCCCTGCCTGATCACATCCTCTCCCTTTTTTTTTTCTCTTTTTTTAAATCCTCTTCTTTCTTTTTTCAAACAACTTCTTATCAATTCCTTTTATAAAATTTTTTATAATTTCCATCTTTACAGTCATATTCCATCCCTTCATCATATCAACCCTTATTTTTGTACATATATAAGTTTTTCTTTCTTTAAAATTTTGGGAGGCACTTTCTTCTAAAAGACCAAAATACACCCCAAATCTAGTGTGTGGCACTGATCATATTTGATCACATTCTGGTTTTTTTTGTTGTTGTTTTGTTTTGTTTGTTTTTGTTTTTATCTTTATCTTTTTCTTTTTTTTCTTTTTCTTTTTTCTCTCTTTCCCTTTCTTTTCCCACTGCTTCAGGTTTTTTCTGATTTGTTTAGAGTATATTTTCTGGGGGACGTTGTTACTCTGCTAGCATTTTGTTCTCTCATTAATCTATTCTCCTCTGCACAAAATGACAAGACGGAAAAAATCACCTCAACAAAAAGAACAAGAGGTAGTACCGACTGCCAGGGACCTACTCAATACGGACATTAGTACAATGTCAGATCTAGAGTTCAGAATCATCACTTTAAAGATACTAGCTGGGCTTGAAAAAAATATGGAAGTTATTAGAGAAACCCTTTCTGGAGAAGTAAAAGAACTAAAATCCAACCAAGTAGAAATCAAAAAGGCTATTAATGAGGTGCAATCAAAAATGGGGGCGCTAACTGCTAGAATAAATGAGGCAGAAGAGAGAATCAGTAATATAGAAGATGAAATGATGGAAAATAAAGAAGCTGAGAAAAAGAGAGATAAACAACTACTGGATCACGAGGGCAGAATTCGAGAGATAAGCGATACCATAAGACGAAACAACATTAGAATAATTGGGATCCCAGAAGAAGAAGAAAGAGAGAGAGGGGCAGAAGGTATAATGGAGCAAATTATAGCAGAGAACTTCCCTAATTTGGGGAAGGAAACAGGCATGAAAATCCAGGAAGCACAGAGAACCCCTCTCAAAATCAATAAAAATAGGTCAACACCCCGACATCTAATAGTAAAACTTACGAGTCTCATAGACAAAGAGAAAATCCTGAAAGCAGCTCGGGAGAAGAGATATGTAACCTACAAGGGTAGAAACATTAGATTGGCAACAGACCTATCCACAGAGACCTGGCAGGCCAGAAAGGACTGGCAGGATATATTCAGAGCACTAAACGAGAAAAATATGCAGCCAAGAATACTATATCCAGCTAGGCT
Source organism: Neomonachus schauinslandi (assembly GCF_002201575.2). Classification (NCBI taxonomy): domain Eukaryota; kingdom Metazoa; phylum Chordata; class Mammalia; order Carnivora; family Phocidae; genus Neomonachus; species Neomonachus schauinslandi. The sequence continues at coordinate 4,737 of NW_025410406.1, forward strand.
GTCATTGAAAATTGAAGGAGAGATAAAAAGCTTCCAGGACAAACAAAAACTAAAGGAATTTGCAAACACAAAACCAGCCCTACAGGAAATCTTGAAAGGAGTCCTCTAAGCAAAGAGAGACCCCAAAAGCAACATAGACCAGAAAGGAACACAGACAATATACGGTAACAGTCACCTTACAGGCAATACAATGGCACTAAATTCCTATCTTTCAATAGTTACCCTGAATGTAAATGGGCTCAATGCCCCAATCAAAAGACACAGGCTATCAGACTGGATTAAAAAACAAGACCCATCGATATGCTGTCTGCAAGAGACTCATTTTCGACCCAAAGACAGCCCCAGATTGAAAGTGAGGGGGTGGAAAACCATTTACCATGCTAATGGACACCAAAAGAAAGCTGGGGTGGCAATCCTTATATCAGACAAATTAGATTTTAAACCAAAGACTGTAATAAGAGATGAGGAAGGACACTATATCATACTTAAAGGATCTATCCAACAAGAAGATCTAACAATTGTAAATATCTATGCCCCTAACATGGGAGCAGCCAATTATATAAGCCAATTAATAACAAAAGCAAAGAAACACATCGACAACAATACAATAATAGTGGGGGACTTTAACACCCCCCTCACTGAAATGGACAGATCGTCTAAGCAAAAGATCAACAAGGAAATAAAGACTTTAAATGACACACTGGACCAAATGGACTTTACAGACATATTCAGAACATTCCACCCCAAAGCAACGGAATACACATTCTTCTCTAGTGCCCATGGAACATTCTCCAGAATAGATCACATCTTAGGTCATAAATCAGGTCTCAACCGGTACCAAAAAATTGGAATCATTCCCTGCCTATTTTCAGACCACAATGCTTTGAAACTAGAGCTCAATCACAAGACAAAAGTCAGAAAGAACTCAGATACATGGAGGCTAAACAGCATCCTACTGAAGAACGAATGGGTCAACCAGGAAATTAAGGAAGAATTAAAAAAATACATGGAAACCAATGAAAATGAAAACACAACTATTCAAAATCTTTGGGATGCAGCAAAGGCAGTCCTAAGAGGAAAGTATATAGCAATACAAGCCTTTCTCAAGAAGCAAGAAAGGTCTCAAGTACACAACCTAACCTTACACCTAAAGGCGCTGGAGAAAGAACAGCAAATAAAGCCTAAACCCAGCAGGAGAAGAGAAATAATAAAGATCAGAGCAGAAATCAATGAAATAGAAACTAAAAGAACAGTAGAACAGATCAACGAAACTAGGAGCTGGTTCTTTGAAAGAATTAACAAGATGGATAAACCCCTGGCCAGACTTAACAAAAAGAGAAGAGAAATGACCCAAATCAACAAAATCATGAATGAAAGAGGAGAGATCACAACCAACATCAAAGAAATACAAACAATTATAAGAACTTATTAGGAGCAACTCTATGCCAGCAAATTAGATAACCTGGAAGAAATGGATGCATTCCTAGAGATGTACCAACTACCAAAACTGAACCAGGATGAAATAGAAAACCTGAACAGACCTATAACCACTAAGGAAATTGAAGCAGTCATCAAAAATCTCCCAAAAAACAAAAGCCCAGGGCCAGATGGCTTCCCAGGGGAATTCTACCAACCATTTCAAGAAGAATTAATACCTATTCTTCTGAAACTGTTCCAAAAAATAGAAGTGGAAGGAAAACTTCCAAACTCATTTTATGAGGCCAGCATTACCTTGATCCCAAAACCAGACAAAGACCCCATCAAAAAGGAGAATTACAGACCAATATCCCTGATGAACATGGATGCAAAAATTCTCACCAAAATACTAGCCAATAGGATCCAACAGTACATTAAAAGGATTATTCACCATGACCAAGTGGGATTTATCCCTGGGCTGCAAGGTCGGTTCAACATCCGCAAATCAATCAATGTGATACAATACATTAACAAAAGAAAGAACAAGAATCATATGATCCTCTCAATAGATGCAGAAAAAGCTTTTGACAAAGTACAGCATCCTTTCTTGATCAAAACTCTTCAGAGTATAGGCATAGAGGGTACATACCTCAATATCATAAAAGCCATCTATGAAAAACTCACAGCGAATATCATTCTCAATGGGGAAAAACTGAGAGCTTTCCCCCTAAGGTCAGGAACGCGGCAGGGATGTCCACTATCACCACTGCTATTCAACATAGTATTGGAAGTCCTAGCCACAGCAATCAGACAACAAAAAGAAATCAAAGGCATCCAAATTGGCAAGGAAGAAGTCAAACTCTCACTCTTTGCAGATGATATGATACTTTATGTGGAAAACCCAAAAGACTCCACCCCAAAACTGCTAGAACTCATACAGGAATTCAGTCAAGTGGCAGGATATAAAATCAATGCTCAGAAATCAGTGGCATTCCTATACACCAACAACAAGACAGAAGAAAGAGAAATTAAGGAGTCGATCCCATTTACAATTGCACCCAAAACCATAAGATACCTAGGAATAAATCTAAGCAAAGAGACAAAGGATCTGTACTCAGAAAACTATAAAATACTCATGAAAGAAATGGAGGAAGACACAAAGAAATGGAAAAACGTTCCATGCTCATGGATTGGAAGAACAAATATTGTGAAGATGTCAATGCTACCTAGAGCAATCTACACATTCAATGCAATCCCCATCAAAATACCATCCACTTTTTTCAAAGAAATGGAACAAATCATCCTAAAATTTGTATGGAACCAGAAAAGACCCCACATAGCCAGAGGAATGTTGAAAAAGAAAAGCAAAGCCGGCGGCATCACAATTCCGGACTTCCAGCTCTATTACAAAGCTGTCATCATCAAGACAGCATGGTACTGGCACAAAAACAGACACATAGATCAATGGAACAGAATAGAGAGCCCAGAAATGGACCCTCAACTCTATGGTCAACTCATCTTTGACAAAGCAGGAAAGAATGTCCAATGGAA
>NW_025410407.1:0-7702 GCF_002201575.2 Neomonachus schauinslandi
GGGCGGCCGCCGCCCGCCGGAGGGGGCCCCCGCCGTCCCCGCCGCCGGCGGCCCCCGAGGACAGCTGCCCCGCCAAGCCCGCGGCCCCCGGGCCTTGCTTCGGGGGCCGCACCCTGGAGGAGATCTGGAGGGCGGCCACCCCGACGCTGACCACCTTCCCCACCATCCGCGTCGGCGGCGACGTGTGGGGCGAGCGCAGCCTGGCGGCGGCGCGGCGCCGGGCGCGCCAAGTCCTGCGAGTGAACCTGGAACCCGTGGTGAGGCTTCGCCGCTTCCCGGTGCCCCGGGCGTGAGACACGGCCCCGGCCCCTCCGCCCCTCCGCCCCGGGACGGCTTCCGCCTGGAGGGATGAACAAGTGACAGTCGAGTGTTTACAGATCCGGCCTGGACCGCGTCCCCTAGTGCACTTTACGGGCGAAGAAGCACCGGATGGTCTTTCCCGGCCCGCGTCCTCGGGATGCGGCGCCGCCGTCTGGGACTCCGGGGCAGGTGTGCCCTCTGCTGCCTCCCAGCACCGGGTTTGCGGCGGGAGGAGACAGCTGGACCCGCGAGGGAGGTCCCCTTTCTTCCTAACCCCAGATTGAGACGTCTCCAGGACTATAGGGGCAGATCCGTTTTCCCCCTTTTGGACTCTCTACCTCACTGGTCTGAAGTCCTCCGAAGTCATTCTTTTTCCAAAGGAATTTGGTTTCGTGCTTGTGTAATTAAAGCTAGAATTTACTTGCTGTTCATCCACCTCCCTGCTCCCCCCTTTTTTCTTTTTTGACTGCCACCCCTCTTTCTGGAGGAAAGGTCGAATATGTTTTTTTGAAAGGTGTTGCACTAGTTTGTGCTCAGGGTATTCTGAATCCCACTCGTTTCCGAATTTCAACTGGATTCCAAAGCTTTGACCAAGGATATTTTCTAAGAAATTCAAGCTTATGACTGTTAATAGTGTAAGGATTTGTATGGCTTTGAATTTCATGGGCTCAGTGATTACAAACAAAGAGATGCAAAGTACAACTGTTTAAACATTTTTGAGGTGTTTCTAAAGATTTTATATTGAAATTTAATGTTTATATTTACTGAGCTCCTAAAGGAAATGGTAGAAACTCATAAAGTTTTGTTTAGGAAAAGTTGACTTGTTAAATTCTTTTTAATTGAATAAAATTTAAAGTGCATTGAAACCACATGGCTTGTGATAAAAAACAAAAGAATGAGTGAATTATAAAGAACTGGTGTTGGTTAAAGAGATGGATGGAATCCCATTGGAAATGATTTGGCCTCCTTGTACTAGTCTAACATACAGATCTGGGAATATTTCAAGGATAATTTATTTTAAAATGGAAATCGCATAGGCAAAATGAGTATGTGTAAACGCTGTGATTAAAATGCCAAACGGAATACCCATTGGAATTCTCAGAAGTATTAATGAACTAGAGGGGTGGGGCATTTCTTGGTATCAAATAACTGGTCGAAGTTAACTTTGGGCAAAATGGATTTTCCTTCCTTGTTTTTGTTTTTGTTGGATAACAAGAAATGTCCAGATCACTGTCCATCACTCTTAAAAACATCATGACAATTAGTTGACTGTTTTGCTCCAGGAGTTCCTTTATCTTATTTCCATTCATAATTATGTTTGCAGTTATAGGTCTTTTGTTTGACAGCTGAAGACCACAGGAATTGAACAGGCGAGCCACACAGAGTACTGACCCTTCTTTTACACTTTTATAATAGTGTTTATATCATATGGCCCAGTGTGGAATTCTTGATTATCCAAGTGCCTTTGGTCATTGGTGGCAGCAAGACTTAATGGTTTTTAGCCAGTGGTGCCGCAGCCAGATTTTACTGCAATATCTAAAGGGTCAAGTAGTGATTTTGTACCACTATTATTTCAAATTTAACTATTCTGCCATGGAACCATCCATACCAGGCTGGAACATGACATATGAAATCTTCAATATTAAGGTTTCTCTCTGCTTGGCAGCTTCTTAGGGGAATAATGAGAGTTGCGATTTTGACTCTTGTGTTTTTAGAATTCAAATGGCATAGCTTTCTGAAATGAATTTTTCAAGTTTAATAGTTCATAGTAGGAGTTTTGTGACTTTAATTTCAGTGTTCTTGTTTTGTAAAAAAAAAAAAAAAAGATAAATATATGACTTTATGCCAGTTTCCCAGTAAGCCTCATATTCTTTTATTCACTACTCAATGATAATGTGTTGTTATAAATACTGTCACATGAGTAAATAAAAGTGAATAATTACTTAGAAGATGGAGAGTGTTAAATTATATTTGTGTGATAGGAAGCTTATATGTATTCTTTTGGTTATTAGCTTCCATTGCCAATTGTACTTAAATGCATAGGGTTTTCTTCCCCTCTTCCCAGATTGTTAACTTTTTTAGCTAATTAGCACCTGAGGGAAAAATATGTATTTGTACCACTTCACTATTGTATATAATTTTATAATAATTAAAAAATAAATCCAATGGCCATATTAGAATGTAATTTCAACATATAGCTTATCTAGATAGCTTCCCAGAGGATTTTCAAATTAGATGTAGCTGGGAGGATAACTTTGCTCAGCACAAAATCGAAACATAACCATTGACACCATGCATTTATTTTAACTGAGAATCTTCTTTTTTTCCTCGTATGCCTTGTTACTTTAGTGCACTTGAACTTGCATAAATGCTTTGGATTATCTGGGCTATCTGATTTCAGTTTGGATCTGATTGCCCATCCTAAATTCAGTATGTTATTTATCTGGTCTATTGAAAAGTCATGCCATTTCTAGTTTGTGAAATAAGATGTAAACAAATCTTTATTTTTGCCAAGTTTTCTTTAGCAAAACCTTGCTAAAGTTAGTTGTTTTACAACTTATAAAATGTGAAGAAACAACTAATATAGTTGATGAGTATATACTAGGAAAATGAAAGTATTTTATGGATACTTTTGGGCAGAATATGAAAAGGAACTTGGCACAGTGGCCTTTATGGTGAGGCATTCATTTAACTGTCTTCTAGAGTCTGTAGCTTAGCTTGTATATAGTTTTTTGAAAGAAATCCCATGATCTTAATTCATTCTCTTACCTTTATATCTCATATGACACAAGTAAAGGGGGAAGCTAGGAGGAAGTTTATCACCTTGCTATGCTTTTATTGAATCTTGAGTACCTAAATATGGTGACCGGCACCTCAAATAACCTTTTGAATTCCTGATGTCATTTTTATCCTCCTCCTTGTCAACCAGCAACTTATTTTTCCTTACCGAATCCAGTAATGTTCTGATTGTTGAGGGCAAGCGTCATTGTTGTTAGTGCAAAGTGTCACTGTTGTGGTGTGTATTTATTTTGTCCAAGTTTGAGTACCTGATTGGGCAAGTGTAATTTAAGCTGGTGGCTGACACATACTGATTTGCTATGTGCAAACAATAGTACTATTTTTCTGGAAACTATTCAATAAAAACACATGAAAAATATTTGAATACAAAAAATCTGAGCAATTTTGAACTCAAAGTTTTTTGTTGTTTTAAGGATTGCCACAGCACTCTTTAAATTGGTGTTTTTTAATGGACATATATACATAATATTTACTTTATTGATGTGTTTAAAATATTTTTTGATAGACTGTTATGTCTTAAGTGCATTAGAAGGCAATTGTTTGTAATGGAACTGAATTGTTTTCTTGGACAGTTTGATGTGCGCATATGATTAAGATTTACAATTTGGTTGTACTTTTCTTTTTAATTTATTAACTGTAAATAAATTTTAGAGAATATACAGTGTCTGGTTTTTCTAATGATGTTGAAAGTTTTTGAAACGGGATTTTATGGTTGCATGTGAATTGGAAAGCATTTTTACGATATGATGTTTTGACTTCTTTTGTGGACTTCAGAATCCTGGAAGTCCTGAGATAACCTGTTTTATGCTATCTTGGGAGTCAATGTTACATCAACTCTGATGATCTAGTGAATGTCCAGGACAGTGCTTCATGCCCAAACCCAAGCCATTACCCAGTCTGCCATCAGTAAAGACTTTAAAAACTCATCAAAAGTCAGTATTGAGTCCTGACCCCGATCCTGCTGTGGTGGTGATAAAAGGTCTAACGCTCACGTTTTTTCTTATTATGAAAGAAAGTAGGCGTCCTCTATATGAGTAGCAGCTGTAAAGGCTGTTCTACAGAATAGAGCCGAGCCAAATTTTTCATTAGAGTCTAGAGGGTAGAAGTGGAGTGCTAGCAAGGGCGGGATTCATAGTACTGCGTGGCCTGAGTTTGCCTTTGTATGTGAGCTCCTACCGATGATTGGAGGCGGCGGTGTAATGGCTTTGACTCACGTTGCCTGGGCTGGGATTAAAGCTTTACCGCTTACAAGCATTAGAACTTTAGGTAAATTACAAAAAAGCTCTGTGCTTTAGTTTCCTCAAGTATCAAATGTGGTTAGTAAAGGAAACCACTGGGTTATTGAAAGGATTAAAAAGAATATTAATGGGGGAACACATTGGAAATGCTTAATAAATGCTATTAATTGGAGGCATGTGTGCTGAGAATAAGTGTGTGTGTGTATATATATATTACATGTATATAATATATATATATTATATGCTGAGTGGTCCTTTGGGAGTTTAGCATCCTGAAAGTAGGGTGTGGTCTGGGAAACCCAAAAGACAAATTATGAGAAGGTAATTTGTGGGTGAATTAAATGGAAGGCAGGGACAGCAGGAGGTTGGGTTAAGTTGATTTATTAGGTAGTTTTCACTGTTGGAGGTTTTCCAGGCTTTCTTAAAAATGTTAGGCCCTTTTATCATATTTCTGAAAGATCTTCAAAATACCCTGTTATGTATATTAAACTATCTGAGAGTTTATAAAAGTAATAGATTAAAGTTACTGATCAAGAACTTGCCAAATTTCAACACTAAATTTTCACTTGGAGTAAGCTCAGTAAGGCTTGCTTAAAAACGATGTTAGTGTACATGTACAGAACTAACGTAGAATCAATTTGTGTGAGCTTTGTACTTCCTGTGTTAAAGGAAATGAATGAGTGCAATAGTTAGGTTTGAAACAGCAGAACGTTATTACCAAAAGTAAAAAATATCCCCACATTTGAAGCATTGACACACTCATCTTTAGATTTTGGGTCTAATGCTTGTAACTTAGCTCTGATTCCTCCCAGCACAAAGAATAACAACATATTCTAACTTGGTGAGCAAGCCAAAGTTGCAGTTTCTGAAATTAACACAAAAAGAATTTCCCTAGATGGATGTTATCCAGTGGTAAGAAGCCCAAAACTGAGCCTGATAGCAGATTTCGCAAGAGCAATGACTTCTCACTGTCAGCACTCACTTGTCTTAGTAAAATGTCACCCTAAACTGTAATTTATAACATGATGAATATATCCACAGCCCAACTGGAAGGCAACACTCATAACAACACCAATCAGTATGGCTCCCCAGCAAGTTCGACTAAGTATTCTACTGGACTCAAAACCGGACTTCTCTTGCTTTTGAAAGTATTTATAGAAATATTAAGGTTGAGATTCTGCCAAGTACTGAAATTAACTATGTAAAATGTATGTATATTTTTCTCTCCTGGGATTTTTTCAAGTATATAGTCTTTAAATAATAGAGAAAAAAGGGTGTGACTTAGGGGTCTACATTCTCAGGTTAATGAAATTATTGAAACATAGTATACATATAAAATGTACATATATTAAAAGTATTATAAGCGTGGCTTGATGAAATTGCATAAATTCAATATACTTGTAGAACCAGCACTCATTAAAAAAACCCAGAGCATTACCAGTACTCCAGGGGACTCCCCCCCATGCCTCTTTCAGTCACAATCTATCTCCCCTTGAGGATAACAATTATTCTGACTTCTTACAGCATAGATAAATTTTGCCTGTTTTTGGACTTTATAGAAATGGAATTATGGGTCCTATGCCTAGCTTCTTTCACTCAAAATTATGTTTGTGACATTCATGATATTGTATGTAGTTCTAAATCCTTTATTCTCATTGGTGTGTAGAATTCCACTGTGTGAATAATCTACAGTGTTTCTGTAACTCTTGATGGGCATTTAGGTAGATTCTGGTTTAGGGCAATTATGAATAAAGCTTCAGTGAACATCATAGAGCATGTCCTTTGGTGAACATTTCTTTAAAATAGTATTAATCTACGAGTGAATTTGCGGGGTCACATGTTATGCAAATGATCAATTTTGGTAAGATACTGCCAAACAGTTTTCCAAAGTGGTTATACCAAGTTACACGAACTTCTATAGTAGTGCCTGAGAATTTGGGATATTTCATAGCCTCATGACACTTGCTGTCTTTGGTTGTTTTCATTTTAGCTATCCCGACAGGTAAACAGATTTTTTTTTTTTAATTAAAACATTTCAATCCGAGTAATGTATACAAATGTAAAAAAAAAAACCAACAAAGAAAAACACACCTTAAATTGCACATAAGGACTGCAATAAAAAAAAAAAAGGCTCTGTTCCACCCACAAACACCTCTTCCCTAGAGGCAACACTTTTTTTAAAAAACTCAGGCTTTTTTTAAACAGGCGATTTTTTTTTTTTAAGGACAGTTTTAGGTTTAAAGATCAATTGTGTAGAAAGTAGTCTCCCCACCCTCATGGGTTTCTACAATTACTAATACTTGCATTAATGTGGGTTCCTTTATTATAAGTGACGGATGAGCCATTATTGGCACATTATCATTAATGTTCGGATTTACTCTTTGTGTTGTATAGTTTTTTAAGTTTTGACAAATACATAATGTCATGTATCTAACATTACAGTGTTATTCAGAATAGTTACACCACTCTAAAAATGCCCTGGGCTCCACGTATTCACCACTTCCTCTCTCCCCCTAAACCCTGACAACCACTGGTCTCTTTAACTGTCTCCATAGTTTTGCTTTTTTCAGAATGTCATTATAGTTGGGATCATAAAGCATGTAGCTTTTTCAGATGGGCTTCCTTCCCTTAGTAATGTATTTGAGTTTCCTCCATGGCTTTTAGATATCTCCCTTCCTCCCTCCTTCCCTCCCTCCTCCCCCTCCTCCCTTCCTTCCTTCCTTCCTTTCATTAAGGGATTTTAGTTTTTAAAGTTTTAGGTTTACAGAAAAATTGACTGGAAAGTACAGAGAGTTCCCCTGTTCTCCCTCCTGCCCCCCCAACACATATTTTCCCTTATTATAAACATCTTGCGTTAGTGTAGTGCATTTGTGTAGTGCATTTGTTACAATTGAGCCAATATTAAGACTATTATTAACTGAGGTGCATAGTTTATCTTAGAGTTCATGCTTTGTGTTGTGCAGTTTTGTGAGTTTTGACAAATGTATAATGTCATGTTTCTAAGCATTTCACTATCATACAGAATAGTTTCACTACCATAAAAATTCGATATGCTTCATCTGTTCATCTCTCCCTCGCCTGCCCCACCCACCCCCCTGTCTCTGGCAACCACAGGTCTCTTTACTGTCTTCATAATTTGAGGCAACACTTTTAACAATTTCAGGTTTTTATTCTTTTGTTGGTTATCTTCGTAATTCTAAATAATATACTTACTGCTGTTTTTTTTTTTTATTCTTATGTTAATCCCCATATATTACATCATTAGTTTTAGATGTAGTGTTCCATGATTCATTGTTTGTACATAACACCCAGTGCTCCATGCAGAATGTGCCCTCCTCAATACCCATCACCAGGCTAACCCATCC
>NW_025410408.1:0-7697 GCF_002201575.2 Neomonachus schauinslandi
AAGGGGAACCCTCTTACACTGTTGGTGGGAATGCAAGTTGGTACAGCCACTTTGGAAAACAGTGTGGAGGTTCCTCAAAAATTTAAAAATAGAGCTACCCTATGACCCAGCAATTGCACTACTGGGTATTTACCCCAAAGACACAGATGTAGTGAAAAGAAGGGCCATATGTACCCCAATGTTCATAGCAGCAATGTCTGCAATAGCCAAACTGTGGAAAGAGCCGAGATGCCCTTCAACAGATGAATGGATAAAGAAGATGTGGTCCATATATACAATGGAATATTACTCAGCCATCAGAAAAGATGAATACCCAACTTTTTCATCAACACGGATGGGACTGGAGGAGATTATGCTAAGTGAAATAAGTCAAGCAGAGAAAGTCAATTATCATACGGTTTCACTTATTTGTGGAACATAAGGAATAACATGGAGGACATTAGGAGAAGGAAGGGAAAAATGGGCAGGGGGCATTGGAGGGAGAGATGAACCATGAGAGACTATGGACCTGAGAAACAAACAGGGTTTTAGAGGGGAGGTGGGAGGGGGGATTGGTTAGCCCGGTGATGGGTATTAAGGAGGGCACACACTGCATGGAGCACTGGGTGTTATACGAAAGCAATGGATCGTGGATCACTACATCAAAAACTAATGATGTACTGTATGGTGACTAACATAACATAATAAAATTAAAAAAAAAAAAAGAGTCTCTTATGGTTTATTTCCCTCTCTCTTTTTTTCCCCTTCCCATATGTTCATCTGTTTCGTTTCTTAAATTTCACTTATGAGTGAAATCATATGGTATTCGTCTTTTTCTGCCTGACTTATTTTGCTTAACATAATAAACTCTAGCTCCAACCACCTCATTGCAAATGACACAATTTCATACTTTTTGATGGCTGAATAATATTCCATTGTATATATACACACAGCTCATTTTTATCCATTCATCAGTCAATGGGCATCTGGACTCTTTCCATAGTTTGACTATTGTTGATAATGCTGCTATAAACATCAGGTTACCTGTACCCTTTGAATTTGTACTTTTGTGTCACCATAATACTAAAAGACGTTTTTAAAAAGCAATGGTATGATCCAATTTCGTAATAAATAAATACATATGTTTATGTATACGAGTCTGCATAAATATGAACAAATTTTAAAGTGTCAGGAAGCATCCAGACGAAACTACTTGCGGACTGCGGCTACTCTTACTTTTCTGGCACTCACCCGCGTCATCTAATCGTCCATAATGAGTACGCTTTGTTTGCATAACTGGGAGAAAGGATAAAGCGCAGAAGCCATTACTCCCAACTCTGCCCCGGGCTGCAAAGCGCTTCCAGATACGCGCCTCACCGAGGCTGGCATCGGATCCCCGGCTAGACCACCCGCCCCGGGCGCAGCCTCCAGGCCGGGCCTCAGCCGGCCCCCCGCCCCCTTACTCTCAGCCCGGGAGGGGCCGAACGCCCCCGCCGCCCTCCCGAACCCTGCGCCGGCCAGCGGCCCCCGACTGCCCCGCGCCCCGCCCGGCCGCTCACCGATTCCCCAGGCCCCCGACAGTCGGTCCTCCGGCCACACCACCTGCCCAAGGCCCCTAGCTCCGCGCCGGTCTCTCGGTCGGCGCGGGTCGCGCACGCGCGCCGCCGCCCCGGGCCTCGGCGGCCTCTCTAGGAAGCTGGGAGGGCCAACGTCTCGGCTTCTCCCTGGCGCCAGTGCATTGCTGCGCGGGTCTGTGAGCACCTGGCTGGTCCCCAACACCCCCCCGCTCCCCGCGGCAACGGCCTGGGCGCCTGCCCTCCACTCGCCAATGCCCTGTCAGGCTCCAGAGCTCTATGGGCCTTGCCCGATTTGACCACATCCCTTCCAACGTGTGTGCCCCCCCACCGCCCACCCCGGGAAGAATAGGATCCAAAACTAGGGGTCAAAATAGGGAGCACTGAGTTCTAGCTGACTGGTTCTGGCCAAAGGGAGAGCTGTTAAGGGGGCCACTCCTTACTCCAGGAGGGCCTCTTCCCTCATCACCACCACGTCTAGGGGTACTTGCTGATTTCCAACCACAGGCGCGCAAAACTGTACCTTCCCATGGCTTCCAGTTGTTTTCTCCCCGAACAACATTCAACTGAGTACATTTTAAAGATCTTATTGGCTTTTATTCAGCAGTGCACCAATTGGGCAGCATCCAGTCTAGCAGACAGAAAGAAAAGAGCTGGAAAAACTATACAAGGCTAGAGATTTGGCAGGCAGAAGGGAACAGGAAAAAAAAAATTGTATTAGGCGAAAGGGTAGACTGGTTATTTGCAATGTGACTTTCCTTATAGGGGATGCCAGGGTTTTATCAGGCCGATTACCTAACTCATGATAATCAGGAAAATCTTGATCGACTTGTTAAAGACAACAGGCCCCAAATGGAGTTGCTTATGCTAAGAGAAAAACAAAACCAAAAAAACAAAACAAAACAAAACAAAAACAAACCCACAAAAACCTTCAGGAGTGAGCCTATGAGGAAGGAAAAAGGAGACAAATCTTTATTTAGGTTTGCAAACCAGGAGGGGCAACCCAACTCAGTTGGTGTGCCCGTCTGAAGAGGACGAGGGGAGGTGGTATTTTTAAAGCTTAAAACCACACTCGAGGAAAAAATTCAGTTGGTATGGGTTGCTCAGTGATGGGTTGACCTTTTTGGCTCAGTATTGTGCGACAGGGGAACTTTTCAGGTATCTAAACCTCAAGATGCTTATCATGATTCCAAGAAATGTCTGCTCTTCTAGGGACTCCACAAAACAGTGGCTGTTGCAAGATGGGGTCAGAGTTGTCAACCCTTCCCTGGCCCCCTTTCTTCTGCCACCTCATGTCACCAAACTGGAACTTAGTTACAATTTTGGCTATCCCAGAAAGGGAATCTTAAAGCAGTCAATCAGGAATTTCCTGATCAGCATTAGTTACATAATCTGCCTGATAAAAACCCCTGCCATCCCCTATAAAGAAAGTAGCCTTGTAATAACCAATCCACCTTTTTGTCTAATGTAACATCCTTGTTTTTGCTCCCTTCTGTCTATAAAATGAATTGCCTTGTATAACTCTCTGAAGCTTCTTTCTATCTGCTACACTGGGTGCTGCCTATTTATGAGTCACTGAATAAAGCCAATAGGATCTTTAAAATTTGAATTTTGTTCTTTAACAGACTGGTTTCAGATTCCATGTCTGGGAGACCAAAATGTAAGTAAGTCACCAAAACTGTAAGTAAATTAAGTCTCATTTTGATGATGTGGGGCATAGCATAAGCAACTCCATTTTGGTGTTCTTGTGTTGTCTTTAACAGTTACCCCATTTAAATCAGACTCTCAGCCTAATTGAGAGATGTGAACCAAAATTTAATGCATTAGCACTACTCCCAGCTACTACTCTAGAATCCTCAAAGTTTTTGCTGAATCTCTGTGTGGTAATCATAGGCCACGATGTCAGGTTCACATTCTTTAAACTGGTTATTCTTTGTAACTTTTCTGACATTATAATATTAGGGAGATTATTCCCTTGGTGGTTAGTGGATGCAAGCATGCATTTAAAGCTTTTGAGTGAACAGAGTGCACCAGGCGGACTACTATGATTACTATAGGTAGAATGATTCCCAATGTCTGGAGTGCACTTTGGAGTCGTCATGCTCCTCAAGACCCAAACCAGTCAGAGTCAAATAAATCAGAGAAAGACCCCACCGAAGGAGTCGCTTTCTTTTTTTTTTTTTAATGTTTTCAAAGATTTTATTTATTTATTTGAGAGAGAGAGAGAGAGAAGGAGAGAGAGAGCAAGAACACAAGCAGGGAGGAAGGGCAGAGGGAGAGGGAGAAGCCCCAATGCGGGGCTCGATCCCAGGACTTCAGGACCACGACCTGAGCCGAAGGCAGACGCGTAACCGACTGAGCCACCCAGGCACCCCAAGGAGTCACTTTCTTAAACCAATTGGCTGGGTCAGTGGTCTCATGTAGCTGAGACTCAACTTTCCCTAGAAACGTTCATCCAAGTGCAATAGCTGGTGTTGGCCACAGCACAAACACCTCCTTGCTCAGCTAAAAGATAATGACGGACTATCCTAGTATCAGGAACAACTTTCCCCAGAGAGCTTAGGGATTTTTGTTGGGCAGTTACTGCTTTAACAGTAGAGTCTGCAATATCTTCTGAGAGTTAAATAGAGGTTCATGATCATAGCCTCATTTGCACTTGCTCCCAGCCAGGGGAGTGAGGATCTGCCAAAAGAAGCAAATTCTGAATCATGATTGCCTTCTGGCAATTCCCATTTGTTTCAATAATGCAAGTTGAGGGGAATTGGCCAGTGAGATGTCTCAGTTTGATTGTGGGCAGTTAGGGGTACAATTAGATAACCCAAAAGGCACTGTCTGATTAAGTGCCAGCCACCTAGGCATTCATAAGCCCAAGAAATATGTTTTTCCTCAAAACCGCCACAGAAAATAATGATCCCTGCTAGGGCACACACTCTTCCCATGAAAGTATTATTATTAATGAGTTTATTCACTGGGATTTCTCATTTGCCCAGTTAAGCCTTGGATCAGTTAGGCTTTCATTGCACTTGGGAAGGTAATTTCCTGTTCTACAATAAAAGGTAGTTCTAAAGGCTTTGCGGAGGTGGGTGCATGTGGAGAAATTTGCAGTTCTAGGCTAGGGGCAGTTTATGTTTAGAAAATCGTAAGAACGTGGTGGTGAGAATGTACGGATTTTGTTTTTCTTCTTCTTCCTCTTCTTTTTAAAAATTAAATTCATTTATTTAACATATAGTGTATTATGAGGTTCAGAAGTAGAGTTCAGTGATTTATCAGTTCCACATAACATGAGTGCTCATTACATCAATGCCCATCACCCAGTTGCCCCATCCCCCCACCCACCTCCCCTCCAGCAACCCTCAGTTTGTTTCCTATAGTTAGGAGTCTGATATGTTTATTATCTCTCTCTGATTTCATATTATTTTATTTTTCCTAAAATTTGTATGGAACCAGGAAAGACCCTGAATAGCCAAAGGAATGTTGATAAAGAAAACCAAAGCTTGGAGACATCACAATGCCTGACTTCAAGCTATATTACAAAGCTGTGATCATCAAGACAACATGGTATTGGCACAAAAACACACACATAGATCAATGGAACAGAATAGAGAGCCCACAAATGGACCCTCGACTCTATGGTCAACTAATCTTCAACAAAGCAGGGAAGAATATACATGGAAAGAAGACAGTTTCTTCAAGAAAGGGTGCTGGGAAAGTTAGACAGCCACATGCAGAAGAATAAAACTGGACCATTCTCTTACACCATACACCAAGATAAACTCAAAATGGATTAAAGACCTCATTGTGTGACAGGAATCAAAACCCTAGAGGAGAACATCGGCAGTAACCTCTTCAACATTGGCCACAGTGACTTCTTGCAAGACATGTCTCTAAAGGCAAGGGAAACAAAAGAAAAAATGAACTTTTGGGACTTCATCAAGATAAAAACCTTCTGCAGAGCAAAGGAAACAAGTCAACAAAACTAAGAGGCAACCCACAGAATGGGAGGAGATATTTGCTAATGACATTATAGGTAAAGGGCTAATATCCAAACCAATAAAGAACTTCTCAAACTCAACACTGAAAAAACAAAAAAATCCATCAAGAAATGGGCAGAAGACATGAACAGACACTTCTCCAAAGAAAACAAACAAATGCCTAACAGACACATGAAAAAATGTTCAACATCACTAGCCATCAGGGAAATATAACTCAAAACCACAATGAGATACCACCTTACACCAGTTATTTAATAAGACAGGAAACCATAAATGTTGGTGAGGATGTGGAGAAAAGGGAAACCTCTTACACTGTTGGTGGGAATGCAAGCTGGTATAACCACTCTGAAAAACGTCAGAGCTTCCCCAAAACATTAAAAATAGAGCTATCCTATGACCCAGCAATTGCACTACTAGGTATTTACCCCAAAGATACAGGTGTGGTGAAAAGAAGGGGCACATGCACCCCAATGTTCATAGCAGCAATGTCCACAATAGCCAAACTGTGGAAGGAGCTGAGATGTCCTTCAACAGATGAATGGATAAAGAAGATATGGTTCATATATGCAATGGAATATTACTCAGCAATCAGAAAGGATGAATAACTACCATGTACATGGACGTGGATGGAACTCGAAGGTATTGTGGTAAGTGAAATAAGTCAGGCAGAGAAAGACAATTAAGATATGGTTTCACTCATATATGGAACATGAGGAATAGGGTGGAGGACCACAGGGGAAGGGAGGGAATACCGAATGGGAAGAAAACAGAGAGGGAGGCAAACTATGAGAGACTCTGGACTCTGGGAAACAAATTAGAAGCACGAAGGGCAGAGAGGTGCCCCGACCTGGAGGTGAGGACGGGGGGCGCTGCTGGGGGGCGCACAATCCAGGACGCTGAAGTTTATAGCAGCACAGACAGAAACAGAGATAGTGTGGCGTGGAGGCTCACTGAAGAACAGACTGCAATCTCTCTGCTCTGAGGCACAGGGTTGGAAACAGTCTCTTCTGCTCCGACTCGTGGAAGAGATGCGGAAAGCTAACAGAGAACAAAAGCCCAAAAACTAGTTCCCACTGAGCCCATCCCCTGCCACAGGGGGGCAGGGCAACTCTGCCCAAAAAGGGTTGCCTGAGTAACAGCACTGGCAGGCCCCTACCCCAGAAGACAGGCTGGGAGAACAAGAAGCCAGCAACCCTAAGGTCCCAAGAAAACAGGTGCATCTTGCTTGGGTTCTGGTCAATAATTTGGACTCTATACATTCCCTCAACCACTCACCAACAGAATGACTAGGAGGAGGAACCCTCAAAATAGGAAAGACTCAAAGATTATGACTTATGCCACAGATTTACAAATGGATGCAGATATAACCAAGATGTCAGAGATGGAATTCAGGCTAGCAATTGTGAAGACAATAGCTAGAAGGGAGAAATCAATTAATGGCAACATAGAGTCTCTAAGGGCAGAAATGAAAGCTGAATTGTCAGGACTTAAAAATGCTATCACTGAGATCCAATCCAATCTAGATAATCTAACAGCTAGGGTAAGTGAGGCAGAAGAACGAATCAGTGACCTGGAAGACAATTTAATAGATACAAAGGGAAAAGAGGAGGCCAGGGAAAAATAACTCAGAATCCATGAAAATAGAATTAGAGAAATAAGTGACACCATAAAGCGTTCCAATGTCAGAATTATTGGTATCTTGGAGGGAATGGAGAGAGAGAGAGGACAGGAAGATATATTTGAGCAAATCATAGCTGAGAACTTCCCTAATCTGGGGAATGAAACAAACATTCGTGTCCCAGAGGCAGAGAGGACCCCTCCTAAGATCAAGGGAAACAGGCCAACACCCCGGCATATAATAGTAAAACTTGCAAATCTTAGAACCAAGGAAACCATCTTAAGGGCAGTTAGGGGGAAGAGATTCCTTACGTACAGAGGGAGGAACATCAGAATAATGTCAGACCTATCCACAGAGACCTGGCAAGCCAGAAAGGCCTGGCAAGACATATTCAGAGTACTAAATGAGAAGAACATGCAGCCAAGAAAACTTTATCTGGCAAGGCTGTCATTTAGAATGGATGGAGAGATGCAGAGCTTCCAAGACCGGCAGAAACTGAAAGAATATGTGACCGCTAAGCCGGCCCTGCAAGAA